>NC_056750.1:594167230-594216641 GCF_019279795.1 Protopterus annectens
TCAATGCAGTCACCAGAAGGTTTAATGCCTTCAGCAAGACCAATTCATCCACAGAAGGGGTAAGAGTTTGCCAGTCCCCACTTTGTTTCAGGATTTCCAAAATGTCTGCAAACGAGACATCCTCAGAGGGGGACCGTGGGGACCCTTCTGTTTCATCTAAATCGGTATCAGATGTGAGAGATTCCTCAGACAAGACCTTCCTCATGATGTCAAAGGCACCGGTGCCCCGACCCGAAGATCTGACCCGAGCCGAAGAAGGTCGTTTCTCCGGAATCGGAACCACAGGCTCCGACACAGAGGACGGATCCGAACTGATCTGAGCCGAGGCACCGAGAGGAAGAGTCGGAACCGATATCTAGGTTCGACTATCCCCCCCAGAACCTTGGAAAGATCTTCGGTTCCGAGACTCCGGCTGGTTCCGAAGGAGTCGAGGTCAACTGAGCCGATAGCACTACTGGAGGCTTCGGCACTGACGGCTCTACAATCATCGGTTCTTCGATTCCTAGCTCCGATGACTCGACGGGTCTCGGAGGAGGAAGTGTTGAGGGAACAGGAATAGTCTCGAGTTTCGAAACCAGCTGGGACGAAACCTTGATTAATTTGGACAAAGCAGAGTTCTCCATAAGCTTCTGTACCACTCTGTCCACATCGGAGTCGGAAAGGGGCCTCGAAGAACGGGTCAAAGGGATCGAAGCCGTCACCGAGCGAAGGATAGCAGACGGTGGTACCTCTGACACCAGCTCCAAGACCTGAGCCTCTGTCAGAGATAAACTCTCGACACCTGGCACCGAGGTCATAGGAGCCGGCGTCCGAATCTGAAAAGAGCTGCTCGGAGCCGAT
The DNA here is from genome assembly GCF_019279795.1 of Protopterus annectens. Lineage (NCBI taxonomy): Eukaryota > Metazoa > Chordata > Ceratodontiformes > Protopteridae > Protopterus > Protopterus annectens. The sequence goes on from NC_056750.1 coordinate 594,168,071, forward strand.
GACTTGGGCTCCGACACTCTTGAAGACTTCGACCCCTTCGAAGACTTGGATACCTGTTCAGCCTTGTCCAGGGCCTCCTGAAAATCGGGTTTAAGCAACCCTCTGTCAACCAACTTCCTGCGTCTTTCCAGCATGACCCTCTCACTAAAGGAATGATAAATGGAACAGTCTTCCTGCAAGTGGAGAGGGCCAAGACAGTAGACGCAGGATGAGTGGTTGTCAGTAATGGACATCTTCTGTCTGCACGGACACCTTTTAAAACCAGATTTGGCTTTCTCTGACATTTTGAAGTAAAAAATCCAAAAAAACACAGCACACTTAAGAAAAATCACTATATAATACTAAGTGTAATAATTTTAAAGTTTGGAATAATAATAAACAATTTAAATCTAACCTAATATATATATAAATGCAAAACACACAGCACACTATGATATATATATATATATATATATATATATATATATATATATATAGAATAAAAAAGAGAAAGTTAAGGCAAAAATTTTTTTTAAAATACTGTCAATCCTGACAGAAAAAACCCAAAGGCTTTAACTAGAGAAAATTTAAACTAACTAAACTAGTCTAAATACTCACAAATAACACCCTATACTATATTACTTATTTAAACACTAAAATATGACTATAAATCTGTAGAAAAGAGAACTATATATCAATAAAGTAGAAAAAAATATACTGGCCCGAGCCTCTCAATGCGATCTGCTGCTAGTGGCAAACTAGATCTGAGGGTTAGCACCTGAGGATCATGGGATATTACTGTGCCTCAAGCTTTCTCGAAGATGCGGAGCTAGTGATGCGGCCGACTCGGAGCCGAGGATCGGCTCCGAACCAGTGTGTAAGAACAAACGGCGAGACTGAACAATTTCACATGGAAGAGTTAGCCCACAAGGAGACCCAAACCTTATGAAAAATTACGTATGGAGGTTTAGAAGAGAGAGGAGTTCAGATATTCTCTCTGCAGATGTGATGGCTACCAAGAACACGGTTTTCCATGACAAAGTTCAGATCAGATTTAGTTGAAAGCTCAAAAGGTTTCTGCGTTAGGCCTTGTAGTACAACGGTCAGGTCCCAAGGTGGTGAGGGATCTTTTATTGGAGTTCTTACAAGAAAGATTTCATTTATGAAAGCTTTGCATAGCATAGAAGAAGCCAGAGAAATATGTCAGCTCCCCATATGAACATTGGAAATAGTTGCTAGCTGAAGTTTAATTTTAGGGGAAGTAGCTCCTTCCGGAAAAAGCATGGTCAAGAATTGGAGACATTGGGGCAGAAAAGGGGAAAATGTCTTTATTCAAAGCCCAAAGGGAGAATCTTTTCCATTTGCTTTTGTATACTTTTTATTAGATTCTTTTTGAGAAGCCAAAATAATCTCACGCAGGAGAAAAACACCCGGTCTAACGATTACTTGAAATGGAGAAACCATGCAGTTAGTCTTAGGGCTCAAAAGTTGGATTTCTGATGGGTGTGACAGGAGATCCAGAGTTTGCTCCAGTATCCCTGGAGGATAAAGATGAGACCATTGGAAGGGGAACCATATTTGCCAAGGTCAGAAGCAGCCAATGAGCTCTTCAGCCTGCTTTTTGTAAAAATTCTGGGAACAGGGGCAAGGGGGAGTAAAGCATAAAATTGACCGGAGGGCCAAGTGTGAAATAGAGCATCTCTCGGTGACTCCCCCTGAGGGGGGATCAGAGCAAAGAACCTGCTGTTGAGGGGAGTGGCAAATAGGTTGCAGACAGGTCAGCCCTAATGCGAGAAGATCATCCCAACACAGATTGACTGAGAAACTACTCATGGGGCATCAGAATGATCTGCTTGACCACCAACACACTGGTTTTCCCCCAGAATGAGCACTGCAACTAGAAGGTGTTCTGAGGAGATTGCCCATTCCCATGCTCTCATGGCCTCTCTGCAAAGGGGATAAAACCAAGTTCCTCTGTTTGTTGATATACCAGACTACAGACATGTTGGTTTGAACTGCAATAGTCCCAAAAAGAAGAGCATCTTGAAAGGTCTACAGCACTAAAAGGACTGCTCTCATCTCCAGGACGTTGATATGTAACTTGGTCTGTTGGGGAACCATGTGCCTTGGACCGTCCTTCCTGAGAAATACTCTGCCACCCCAAATGAAAAGCATCTGTGTTCACTGTGGACATAAGGGGTGGTAGGACAAAGGGCCTGCCTAGATGTAGATCATCCGAATACACCCACCATCTGATGCGTCTTTTGCAAAACTGGGCAAGTCTGAGTGGACAGGGGTTGATACAGAATGGACCACTGTACAGCTTAAGTCCATTGGAGAATCCACATAAAGAAGGGTGCCAAAGGAAGTAACAATTGCTGCTGCCATGGAACCCAAAGCCTGCAGTACTAACTGTGCCAGAGAAGCTGAATAAGCAAGGGGGAAATCAACCAGAGTCCTTACTGTGGAGATACAATGTTGAGGTAAGGAGACTACTTGTTTCCTCGTGTCTCTAAGAGTGCCGATGAACTCCAGGCTCTGCACTGAGGTTAGTTTCTACTTGGCATGATTTAAAGTTATGCCCAAAGAATTGCCAATCTGGAGCAAATACTTCCTGGCATGCAGAAGTAGATGCTTGAAGGGGGCGATAAGGAGCCAGTCATCTAGATACAGAAACACCTGGAATCTTTTGAGTCTCAAGACAGCTGCCAACACTGCCATGCACTTGGTAAATACGCTGGGGGCTGTGGTGAGTCCAAAGGGCAGGGCTCTGAACTGGTAGTGACTGGATCCCAGCCAAAACCTGTATTTTGATATTACAGAATGCATCCTGAAATTCTGTACAGCACATCCAATCGTCCTTGTGTAGAAATGGTAGAATAGACTGGATCCTGACCATTCTGAACTTTGCTTTCTTTACAAACTGATTTATGTTGCTTAGACCCAAAATGGGTCTGGGGTCCCCTGTTTCTTTGGCACTAAAAGGAAGCGCAAATAAGTTCTGAATCCTATCTGGTCTGGAGGGACCTTTTCTTTAGTAGCTTTAGGATTTCTTGTGCTGCTTCCTTCCTCTGACTGTGTGGAACATTGGAAGTTTCTCCCCTTTGCGCGATGGAAGAAGGAAAAAGGTACAGAATAACCCCTGAATATTACACTTAGCACCTCTGTATCTTATGTTACACTTGATCAGGTGTTTGGGTGTAAAGACAAATCAGCCCCAGACTGCCTCCAAAGTTGGATAGCCAGGCAACATTTCAGAAGCTCTGAAAAGGCCCATCAGAGAAAGAGTCTCGAAAGCCCTGATTTTGCGGACCTCCTCTGCCTCTAGGGCGACATCTGCCATTGAAATTCCCCCTCTGCGTATGGAGGAATGGTCACCACTTGGATCTTCGAAGGGATCCAGTGATTTGCGGAAGCACATCTTGCCACCCACTTGATTCCTAGAAAAGGTTCATTGAGGTGTAAAAAACTTGATTCCTATGGCAGACTGTCTTTCCCTCTTGTTCACGGAAGGTCAGCATCTCAAACTGATGGCCCTAACAGACCCGTGACATTGAATGGGACATTAACACAGAAGGTCTTAAAAGGTTCCGCAAATTTGCAAAGCTGCATCCGGGCATGTCTCCTTCTGGCAATGCCAGAACCAGCTCAAGAGTCGGATCCTAGACTGCAAAAGAGTCAGAGCCGAGGATCGGATCCATCACCATTCGTTAAGGAATGAATGAGAATAAAATAAAATCATCAGATCTGGATAACTGTGCCATGTTTGCAGTCATCAGCAAAAACTTTTGTCAACCACAATTCAAGAATATTGGCTTTGATATCTGTAAAATAAATGCCAAACAAAAGGAGGACAAGCACTGATCCTTGCAGTACCCCACTAGTTACAATTTTATGTTCAGAGAGGGTGCCAACAACTTTCACTATCTGGAATTTGTTGGATAGCCAGTTTACAGTTCAATAGACAAATTAGGGGATTACATTAAAAGTTTTCTGACTTTTCAATAACAGAATGGGGATGGTGTCAGAAGCCTTGGCCAAGTCAAAATAAGTAGCTTGCACACAGAAATTTACTAAGCTGAAGCAGAAAGGGCCAGTACTTCACCAAACCAACTGACTGCATCTAAATCAGGTAATGTTGCCTATGTCTGCATATACGAGTTCTGCTACAATATGTTCCATGGCTTTACATACAAGGTTGAAGTTGATGGGCCCTATAATTTCATGGGTCAGTAAAGGGGCCATCCTAGTGCAAAGGAATCACAGTGGCTGTTCTCCAGGCAAAAGGGATAAACCCTGTGGGTAGGCTGAGCAGTTTCAGCAAAGGCTCATAATGCAGACTGGTATATTATGTGGTCCAATAGAAACATTAATTCTTAGCCCTCGACAGGGATACTTAGCCCACAATGGGGATTCTAAGACTTGTTTCGATAAGATTACAGAGAAAATACATTTTCAGGAATTGTTGGTGCAACGACTTGGTAGGTAGGACAAAGTTAGCACTAACTATAAGGCCCAAACTCTTTGTAAAATTACAAGTTATGTACTCACCATAACGTTCCATCTGAGTAGGTGACTTCATTTGGATGCAACCTGTGGGTATTGGATCCGACCTCGGATCCGAGCCGGCATTTCAAAAGCTTAGGCTCCGAGCTCCTAGCTCCTCCCTCTACCCATAACCCCTTGCCAAGCCCTGACTGCCCTCAGATTGAGTTTGCCTATATAATACTGACTACAGTACCTGAACAAAGCATAAATACTTGCTGTATAAAGGTCAGGGGGATGGAGGGGGGGATGGTTGCATCCAAATGAAGTCACCTACTCAGATGGAACGTTATGGTGAGTACATAACTTCTAAATCTGAAGTAGGCAGACTTCATTTGTCTGCAACCTGTGGGACAGAGTCCCCAGCTACCTGAATCTTGGGCGGCCGTCATGGAAGGATGTTCCGGAGCACCGCTGAGCCAAAGGATGCTCTTCCCCTGGAAACAACATCCACCTTATAATGAGAAATAAAGGTATGAGGTGAGGCCCAAGTGGCTGCCGCGCAGATATCATCCAATGACACACGGGACTTAAAGGCGGCTGACGTGGAGACTGCCCTAGTAGAATGAGCCGTAACCCTCTGTGGAGCAGGTCTACCTGAAGTGTCATAAGCCTGCATAATACAATTAGCAATCCACCTCCATAGTGTGACTTTAGAAACTGCTTTACCCAAAGCAAATTTAGCAAAGGAGATGAACAGCTGATCTGATTGCCTGTGACCAGCTGTTCTGTGAATATAAAATCGTAATTGTCTATGAACATCCAAGGAATGCAATTTGTATTCTCCTTTGTTTGAGTACTTGGGAAAAAACACAGGTAAGTTGATTGATTGGTTGATATTAGATTCTGAAGAGACTTTTGGAAGAAAAGATGGATTGGTCCTGAGGCACACCTTATCTGGAAAGAAGGAAAAGTAAGGCGGCTTGACGCATAGAGCCTGAAGTTCAGACACTCTTCTGGCTGAAGTGATAGCTACTAAGAAGGCAGTCTTCCAGGAAAGGTACTTCAGGTCTGTAGAAGCTGCAGGCTCGAAGGGAGGAGCAGTAAGGGCTTGCAGAACTAAAGATAGGTCCCAAGGTGGTACAATCTCTGACTGGAGGCCTCAACAAAAAAATCCCTTTAAGAAAGGTTTTGCACAATTTCGCCGTCATGAGGGGAGCTGTCTCATGACCAATGTGATAATGAGAGATGGCTGCCAATTGTACCTTAATCGTGGAAGAACTTGCCCCTTGATGAAAGAGGTCTGTTAAAAATCCAGCACTGCCGACATAGGTGCTGAAAAAGGATCAAACTTTTCTGGACCCCAAATAGAGAATCTCTTCCATTTACTCCGATAAACCTGCCTAGTGGAAGGTTTATGAGCCGCCACTAGGATGGCCTTGACCGGTGACGAGATACCGAGTCCTAATCAAGGATGGAACTGGAGCAGCCAAGCTGTCAATTTCAGGGTGCATAGATTGGGGACGAAATTCCCAGAGGGTGGGAGATGAGATCCGAATCGGATCCAGAATCCAGGGTGGATTCACTTTGTGAGACCATACAAAGGGGAACCAGGGTTGACGAGGCCAGAGCGGGCAATGAGAATCATTCTGCTCCCCAAACTGTTGGCTTTCTGCAGAAGCCTCTGCATCAGAGGTAGTGGAGGGTAGGCATAAAGGAGACCGGGAGGCCAAGCATGCACCAGCATCTCTCGGGGATTCCCTGGTGGGGAAGCAGAGCGAAGAAATTGTCGCATTTGGCGTTGGAGTGAGAGGGAGAAAGATCGCAGCAGGGTTGCCCCCAAGCGGCAAAAATCTTCTTCACTACCTGAGGATTGAGAGACCACTCGTGAGGGAAAGAATGGTGCGACTGAGTTTGTGCGCAAGGATGTTGGATTTTCCCGGAATGTGCGTTGCTACAAGAAAGCGTTTGGTGGAAATTGCCCATTCCCAGACTCTCATGGCCTCTCGACAAAGGGGATAGGACCTGGTTCCTCCCTGTTTGTTGATGTACCAGACTACCGACATGTTGTCTGTCTGAATCGGAATAGTCCCTGAAGGAAGAGCGTTGTGAAGTGCTTGCAACGCTAGGAGCACAGCCCTGATTTCCAGGACATTTATATGCCTTGAAGTCTCTGTGGAGTTCCACGTGCCTTGGACAATCTTCCCAGAATGCCCCCACCCGAGGCAAGAAGCGTCCGTGGTCACTGTGGCTCGGGAAATGCTGCACAAAAGGTCTCCCTGTCAGAGGCTCCGGAGACCAAAGCCACCAAAGAAGGGAATCCTTGCATGCTTTGCTGACCGCTATCGGAGTGTTGAGAGAGGAACAGAGGGACCACTGAACCTGAAGGGTCCATTGAAGAACCGCATGCGTAACGCATGAATAAGAAGCGGATAGCTGCCGCCATCGAACCTAGGGCCCTCAGGACCCGAAGCTGCTGTCGGAAATGGTTGCAGGACCGCTGCGACATGACACTTCAGGTTGGAAATTCTGTCTGGGGTGAGGAAGGCTCGCATTGACCTGGTGTTTAGCCTTCCTCCTATGAAATCTATAACTTGTGTGGGGTGCAGTAAAGATTTCTCCCAGTTGATAGTGATGCCCAGCCTTGGGGCTATCTGAAGGAAGTAGTCCCTGGCTGAGCACAGAAGATGCCTTGATGATGCCGTCAGGAGCCAGTCGTCCAGGTGCGGAAAGACCTGTAATCCCTGGAGCCTCAGGTGGGCCGCTACAACCGCTAGAACCTTGGTGAACACCCTGGGGGCTGAGGTGAGACCAAAGGGAGGACCCTGAACTGATAATGACTGGCTCCCAGCCGGGCGAAGAAACCTCCTGGACCATCTGTCCATGCGAATGTGGTAGTCGCGTCCTTGAGGTCGATGGAGCACATCCAGTCGTTCTCCCTCAAGAGGGGGAGAATAGATTGAAGGGTGACCATCCGGAACTTTTGCTTGGTTACTGACAGGTTCAGCAGGGAAAGATCTAAGATCGGTCTTAAGTCCCCGTTTTCTTTGGCACTAAAAGAACCTGGAGTAAAACCCTGACCGGTTTGATCTGGGGGACGACTGGATAGCTCTTTTTTCTAGCAGCTGTCCGATTTGATAGCTGCTGCCTCCCTTTGGTCGGGTGGAACATCTGGGAGGCTGCGAGATCTGGGAACTTTGTACAGGGAATTGTATAACCTCTGGATATCACGAAGCACCCAACGGTCTGTTGTGATGGACTCCCAAGAAGTTAGGTGCCTCGGCGCCCCGACTGCCTCCAGAGCGGACAGCCGGGCAACCCTTCAGGGCTGCTGCGTGGGCCTATCAGAGAAAGGTTCTCTGGACCCAAAGTTTCTAGGAGCCCCTGCCTCTAGGCGGCGACCTCCCTGTCCTCCACTGCCACGGGAGGACTGGTTATCGAGCAGGTTGGGACTGCTGCGACTTCCGGAACCACATCTTCTTCTGTCCCTTTTGGTTCTTCGAGAAGGACCTCTGGGGAGCTGAGAAGCGGACTCCGACGGCAGACAGCATCTTCCTGTCCTTCTCGCTCTGGACCAATGTTTGAACAGTTTTGCCAAACAAGGCAGAACCATCAAAGGGGCATTAGCGAAAGTCGCCTTGAAGGGCTCTGCGAAATCACAGTGGCGGAGCCAGGCCTGCCGCCTCATGACTAGGCTTGCTCCGCTGGCTCTAGCGGCTCCCTCGGTAGCGTGAGAAAGTAGCTGCATAGATGTGTTAGAAACTGCTCTAAGAGTGGCCATTCGGGTGGAGTATACCTGCTTGTCCTCACCCGACATGGACTCTGGGGGAGATGCAGCGTATTCTTTAATCAAATCCCGCTGCATCCTGATGACGTGTGCCATGTAGTTCAGCGCTCTCAAAGAGAAGGTTGCTGAACTGAAAACTCGCTTCCCAATGCGATCCATCGAGCGGGACTCCTTGCCCGGAGGATGCATAGAGGGACTCTCCTGGGCCAATTCCCTCTTAGTGGCTGCAGCCATCATCATGGCATCTACTGCGGGGCCTTTGCTCCAGTGAGTTTGGTCCGCCGGAGGGGAAAGGATACGGTCAGGACGCTTGGGTACAGGCTCAACGGTGTCCGGATCCTTCCACGCTCTGGTGGATATAAGGTCCACCAGAGGGTCGGCAGGAGGGACACCCAAGAGGTAGATGGGCCGCCTCGAATGCCTCCAAGAACACAGACTCGTCTGAGGAGGCCTTGGGGCAGACCACCCCCGATCCTCAACATTTCCATAATGTCTCCAAATGAGGCGTCTTCAGGGGTGACCTTGGGAGCCCTCCCTTCATCAAGTCTGTGTCTTGATAACGGACTGGGGAGTCCATGTGCCTCCTTTTGCACTTACGCTTCCGAGGTACTTCTTGGGGCTGTCCGAGGAGTACTCTTCCGCAGCTGGATGTTCCAAGGGAACTACTTGGGACATCGAGGCGGGCTGTCCCTGGGACCGGCTGGTGGGAGCCTGGCCCAACTGCAAGGGAGTGCGGGATGGAGCCGTGGCAGGGACCGGGGTCCGAAGTCCTCAACAGTGCCCTTTCCACTACGTCGAGGCCGAGAAGCCAGCTTCTCTGAACCCGAGCCGACCCCACTCGGATCCGGCGCTGGAGATCGGAGCGGGCGACCGTCGGATCCGAGAGACCGGTGTGCTCCGACCTAGACGGAGCCGAAGACACACCAGCTCCCTCGGATCAGAGGCTCGGTCCTCGGCTCCGAGAGGTCGGGTCCGAAGTACCCGAAGCACTCAAGGGATGGGACGGATCAGAGGTGCGCCGACCTATCGGATCCGACCCACCCCCGGATCCAACTCTGCCCGGCGCCGACAGCTCCGAACCCCTGGTGTGGGTCGGAGAAGGAGCCAAAGGGGAGAAAAAAGGGGTCGAAGCCCCTCCCGGATGGGGGGGGGCTAGGAGCACTCCCATTTGCATTTGGGCCTGGATGAATTTCCTCATCATCCGGTCCATGTCTGCTTCACTCATAGAGAAGGTAGATCTAGTCGAGGCCACCGAAGCGGACCTAGAGAGCCGCCTTGGGGACCTCGCTGAAGGGCTAGCCTCCTCCTCGGGCCCAGGAGAGAACCGAGGGGAGTGGAGCCGAGGAGGAGGGAAACTAGAAGGCACAGGAGAGGCCCGCTTGGATGGAGGAGCCGAACTAGAGGTTTCAGCTCTCCGTTTGTGGTGCCTCTCCCTGTGCCTCTCCTTCTTTTCTCTCTCCCTAGAAGACTCTCTCTCCTCCGGCATCTTAGAGGGAGGTTGAGTCCCAGCCGGTGGAGGAGAGCCCACAGCAACTGCTTGCTGAGTAGAAGGGCAGAAGCGGCGGTATCTGGAGGAGAAGTCCCGCCAGAACCAGCGACCTCCGCTCCTCAAAGCTCGGGGTTGAACCCTGCACAAATGGTACAACCAGATGACAGGTGTTCAACCCCAAGCATTAACACCGAGTGTGGCCATCCGCCGGGGACAGCTTATGGCCACACACGGTGCACTTAGAAAAAACTGCCTTATGGGCTTCAGACATACTCTAGCCCTAACAGGCCTAAACACACACAAACCACTCAAACTACGCAAACCCAGGAAGAAAAAAATAAAGGTAGAGGAAGGAAAGCCTAACAGACACACTTCTATTTAAATTAATCAAAAAAGGTTAAATTTTACAAAATTTTCCTGTCAGAAAACTTATCTGCACTAGGAGCTCAAGGAATCCGTCGCAACTTGAAAGCGGCAAATGAAATCTGAGGTCAGTCAGGGCTTGGCAAGGGGTTATGGGTAGAGGGAGGAGCTAGGAGCTCGGAGCCTAAGCTTTTGAAATGCCGGCTCGGATCCGAGGTCGGATCCGATACCCACAGGTTGCAGACAAATGAAGTCTGCCTACTTCAGATTCTGTCGTTAAACAAGGTTTTAAAATTTTGGTACTGCTATGTGCTAATCAGAAAGGCTGCATGAGGTTTGTAATATTTCCTACAACATACCTCTGTACTGGTAGATTATTTCTCTGATGCATATGGATTATAAGCAGAACACTAAGATTCTACAGGTGGATTTTGTACATTTTATTTCCTAAAATTTCATTAAGGAGCAGTTTTAAAGCATGAGATTTTAAATTCACTTCTGCACTAATCCACATCTCTTCATCATGATAAAATCTGGCATACCTGAGGGGGTGGTTCTGGAAGACCATGTTGATGAGAGTCATCCTCTTGCTTTGGAGCAGGTATCACAGCTGGGTTGGCAAGTTTCTGTATGCTATATGAATGCTCCCACTGCCTTGCAATGGATGGCTCTGTAAAAGCTGAACAGAAAATGTACATTAATACAGCATGAAGACTAATACTAACATTCCAATATATTCTGTGTACAATATTTGCTGCAAGATGACAATTCTCTGACCTCAGGATGTTGTCTGGCTGGAGTTTGTCTGTTCCACCAATTTTGGCATGGGAATTTTATAAGTATTCTCATTTTCACCCACCACTCTAACATGGGCTGTTTAGTCTAATTAGATAAAAGTTATGTACTTACCATAGCAATAAATGACTCCTTCGGTCTGGTTCAATCTGTGGGTTATCAAATCATACTGTGATCAAAGATTGACCATATTCCACAGACTTCAGCCCACTGAACTTTGCCTCCTCTACCCATAATCCCACATTCCTTAGGACTACCACAGATAAGAGTCTGCCCCATGCTATGCCAAATAGAAAATGTTCAAATTCTGAGAAAAAAAAACATTAATGACCCCAAAACAGGAGGGAAGAAGAAGAAGAATCCCCTGACTCTGTCATCCCACAGACAAGAGGCTCACCAAAAATGCAAGGGTTAGAGGGAGGGAAGGTTAAACCAGAAAGAAAGAGACAACATGGATCTATCATTATGGTAAGTACATAACTTTCACATCAGACGTTGTCTTTTTCATCTGGACTGAAACTGTGGGACAGAGTCGCATAAACCCCTAGGGAGGTCTCACAAAAGGATGTTGTGTAAAACGGTGAAACTAAAGGAAGCTCTGGACCTTGACTAAATATCCAACTTGCAGTGGGACAAAAAGGTGTGAAGGACTATTCAGGTAGCAGCTGCACAAATCACATCCAATGCAGCTCTTAAGAAAAAAATGTAAAAGTAGCCACAGCTCTAGAAGAATGACCTTTTGGTTTACCTTGCAAGGTCTTTCCTTTCAAACTATACCCAAAAGAAATACAATTAGATATCAACTTGGAGACAGTAACCTTGGACAACGGCATGCACAACTGAGTTTCTGAAAAGGAAATAAAATAGAAGTTATGTTCTTACCATAACGTTCCATGTTAGTTGTCTTCTTCTCGCCTTCTTCTTGCTGGATGGGTTCGGAGCCGACCTCGGCTCCGACTCGGCCACTCTAAAAGCTCGAGAGTTGGTTCCACCGGCTCGAGGCTCCCCTTATATCCCACAATGCTAGGCGAGAGTTACCTCAGATCTCGTTTGTAAGCTAACCCAGCTTATATCAATAACAGTATAACTGTAAAACAGAATCCACCTCTAACAGCAGGAAGAAAAGGGGTGACCTATATCCTGAAACAAGAAATATGCATAATAGCATATGACTAAGAAAGAGGTGGTAGAAAGAGAGGTCACGATCACAACTCCTCTAGGTCTGTCCAGGCCAGGGAAGGAGGGTGGGACGCAAGAAGAAGGCGAAGAAGACAACTAACATGGAGCGTTATGGTAAGAACATAACTTCTATATGTTAAGTTGTCTATCTCCTTCATTCTTGCTGGATGGGACCGTCCCTAGCACCTTGTCCCGGGTGGCCTAACGGAACAGACTCCTTAGAACAGTGGAACCAAAATTAGCTCTATGCCTAGAAGCTAAATCCAACTTATAATGGGAAATAAAAGTGTGAGGAGTAGCCCAAGTAGCCGCTGCACAAATGGTGTCAATAGGCAGTCTGTCTTGGAAGGCTAGAGAAGTAGCCAAAGCTCTGGTGGAATGGGCTTTAGGTTTATTAGGCAGTTTTTGGTGTCTAATCTCATAAACAAGGGTAATCAGAGATGTTAGCCATCTGGATAATGATACCTTTGAAACTGGAAGTCCTTTTCTGCTTTCCGCATAGGAGACAAACAGCTGATCAGATTTTCTGAATTGTTTCGTTCTGTCCAAGTAGTACCTTAATTGACGATGAACATCCAGGCAATGTAATTTTTGTTCAGACCTATTTGAATACTCTGGGAAAAAGACAGGCAGGTCAATGCTTTGGTTTAGATTTGATGTTGAAACCACCTTAGGCAAAAAGGACGGGTTAGTTCGTAAGGAAACTCTGTCCTTATGGAAAAAAAGATAAGGAGAACGACAACTGAGTGCTTGAAGTTCTGAAATTCTTCTAGCTGATGTGATAGCCACCAGAAAGAGAGTTTTCCATGATAATAACTTCAAGGAACATGAAGCTGCAGGTTCGAAAGGGGAAAGAATCAAAGAAGCAAGAACTAAATTTAGGTCCCAAGGAGAAGGAGGATTTCTTATAGGAGGTCTGAGAAGAAAAACTCCTTTCAAAAAGGCTTTGCAGAGTTTGTGGGACATTAGGGCAGATTCAGAAATACCCACATGGAAATTAGAAATAGCTGCCAATTGAACCTTAAGAGTAGATGGAGATGAACCTGCATGGAAGAGTTCAGCTAGAAAATCAAGGACTAGTTGGATGGAAGATGTGAAAGGATCTATGTCCTTTCCTTGTGCCCAATATGAGAAGCGTTTCCACTTACTCAAATAAATCTTTCGAGTGGAAGATTTATGGGAAGCTATCAATATATCTCTAACAGAGTGAGATAATTGAGGAAGCCTGGCTACGGTTGGAATTGGAGGAACCAAGCAGTGAGGTTCAGAGAGGGGAGGGAGCGATGAAACTGACCCGACTGATGGATCAAAAGATCTGGAACTAGGTCCAGATTCCACGGTCGCTCCAAAAGAAATTGATGTAGAAAGGGGAACCACACTTGTCGAGGCCAGTAAGGAGCAATGAGGATCAATGAGGCCTTCTGAGCGATAGCTTTCTGTATTACTTGAGAGATCAGTGGGAAAGGAGGAAATGCATACAGAAGTCCCCGGGGCCAAACTTGGACTAGAGCGTCCCTGCTGGGTTGGCCTGGTAAAGGGAAAAGAGTGAAGTATTGTCTGCACTTGCTGTTTTGGGGAGTAGCAAAAAGATCGCAGCAAGGCTGACCCCACTTGAGAAATATCTCTCTCACTACAGAGTCTTTCAGAGACCACTCGTGAGGCATGAGTATAGCTCTGCTCAACTTGTCCGCAATGTGATTGGACTTCCGGGATGTGCGTTGCTATCAGAAAACGCTGAGAAGAAATCGCCCATTGCCACAGTCTGAGTGCTTCTCGACACAGGGGTATGATCTGGTTCCGCCTTGTTTGTTGATGTACCACACTACAGACATATTGTCTGTCTGGATTGCAATCGTTCCCAAGGGAAGAGAGTCTTGAAGGGCTTGCAACGCTAAAAGCACTGCTCTCATCTCCAGAACATTTATGTGCAAGTGGCATTCGTTTGGTTGCCATGTGCCCTGGACTGTCCTGCCCTGATAATGCCCCCACCCGATCAGGGAGGCATCCGTTGTCAGAGTAGCAACCGGAGGAGGTGGAACAAATGGTCTTCCCAACAGGAGCTGGGGAAGACATCCACCACATGAGATGCTTTTGCACTTGCTTAGTGATCATAATGGTGTGAGACATTGGAAGTTCCTGGTAAGACCATTGAGAAAAAAGCATCCACTGAAGGATCCGCATGTGGTATCTGGCCAATGGGAGGAGAGGTATGGCCGCTGCCATGATTCCCAACACCTTTAGAACTAACCTGGCTTTGGCTCTGTTGTTGTTGAGAAGAAGTGATACCAATTTTTGAATGTCTGATATCCTTTGGTTCGTTAGCGTTGCAGACATGTTTATAGTATTTAAATTTGCGCCTATGTAGGTAATAGTACGACAAAGCGACAAAACAGACTTTTCGCAATTTATTGAAATACCCAGTTTGTGACAAACGCGAAAAGTATAATCTCTGGCCATTAGAAGGAGATGCTTGGTGGGAGCTGTGAGAAGCCAGTCGTCCAAATATGGAAACACCTGGAATCCTTGTCGTCTCAGGTGAGAAGCTACCACTGCCATGCATTTGGTAAACACCCGGGGGGCAGTGGTGAGACCAAAGGGCAGGGCCCTGAATAGAAAATGACTGGTTCCCAGCCTGAAGCGGAGGAATCTTCTGGAGCGTCTGTTCATTTTTATGTGATAGTACGCGTCCTGAAGGTCTATAGAGCACATCCAGTTTCCTTTTCCCAATAGGGGAAGAATGGATTGCAGCGTGACCATCCGAAATCTTGTTTTCTTGACTGATCTGTTCAAAATACTGAGATCCAAAATTGGTCTCCAGTCCCCTGTTTTCTTTGGAACTAAAAAGAACCTTGAGTAGATTCCGGATCCTTGTTGGTCTGCTGACACTGGCTGAATTGCTCTTTTGCAAGCAGTTTTGAAATTTCCAAAGCTGCTATATCCCTTTGAGCGGTGGGACATCTGGAAGGGATTTTTGACTGATTTGGAAAAGCGAAGAATGGGGATAGAATAACCTTCGAAATGATGGACTGTACCCATTTGTCTTGAGTCAGGGATAGCCAGGCTTCTGGGTACAATGACAATCTTCCCCGACTGCCTCCGAAGATGGGCAGTCGGGCAACACCTCAGGGATGCTGAAAGGGCTCGTCAGGAAAGGCTTCCCGATTGCCCTGGTTCTGCGGACCCCCCCTGCCCCTAGGGCGGCGTCTACCATTGTTATTCCCACCTCTGCCTCTGGTAGGAACGACTCTGTGCGTCAGGCGAAGTCCCTTGAGATTGTTTACGGAACCACATCTTTCCACCCTTCTGGCCTTTGGGGTAAGGCCTAGAAGGAGTCAAAAAACGGACTCCGACGGCAGAAAGGGTCTTGCCATCAGTCTCGCACCTAGTCAGGGTTTCTTTCACTTGAGGACCAAAAAGAGATGATCCATCAAAGGGGGAGTTCGTGAAAGACGTCTTGAAAGGTTCCGCAAAGTTGCATAGCCGCATCCAGGCGTGCCTACGTAAGGCTACCCCTGTTCCTGCGGCTCTGCTCGCTCCATCGGCCGCATAAGAGGAGGCGCATGGAGGAGTTGGAAATGGAATTAAGGATAGCCAGCTGCGTGTTCATTTTCTCTTGAAACCCGCAGCTGTAGGGTCCTTCAACATTTCACTCGCTTCCTTGATCAAGTCCCTTTGAAGACGAGTGAAATGGCACAGGTAATTCAGCGACGCATGGTAAATGTCGCTGAGGAGAACATCCGCTTCCCGTACCTATCCATGGACCTAGATTCCTTGTTAGGTGGATGGACAGGCACTGAAGGATCAGCCAGTTACTTCTTTGTGGCGGCAGCTACCACCATAGCATCCACAGAAACTCCTTTTGATAAAAATTGCTTGTCTGATGGAGCTGTGATGAATTTGGAGGGTCTCCTGGGAGTGGGGTCCACTGAATCAGGAGCCGTCCATGCCTTCTTAGCAACCACCTGCATGAGGGGGTCAAGGGGGACACCCAGGAGGTGGAAGGACGAGCCAAACGCCTCAAGATACACAGATTCGTCCTCCGAAGGGTTGAGGGCTGGCCAATTTCCCCTCTGTTTAAGGATCTCCAGAATGTCTGCAAATGAGACATCTTCAGAAGGGGAACGGGGGGAACCCTCAGAATCATCCAGATCTGTGTCCGGCGTGATAGACTCAGGTGAGTCAATGTGCTTCCTCTTGCACTTCCTCTTCCGAGGGGGCTCTTCTGCCAAATCAGGAGAGGCCTCGGAAGAGGATGAAATCCCCAAAGGGGGCTCCTGAGGAGCTGGCTCTCTGCGGTCCGGGATGAGGGAGTGAGTCGACTTACCCTGAGGCAGCATAGAGGGAGGGGCTGACGGAGCCGACTGTGGAGTAGAGCCAGGCTCTAACACACTCCGCATGACCTCGAAAGCACCCGTCAGGCAGAGCCAGAGGTCCCCGCTCCGAGGAGCTAAGGACCCCCCTCGGCACCGACAGTGATGGCTCCGAGGCCGATGTCGGAGCCGAACTCACCAGCGCCGAAGCACCGAGAGGGAGAGGGGGTCGGACAAGGGTCCGATGCCACTCACCCCCTCGGAGCCGACGAGAGAAGTCCGGCGCCGAGATTCCTCCACGGAAGAAAACGGAGCCGGCACGGGCCGAAGACAATTGTCTCGGCTCGGTGACCACAGTCTCGGTTCCGACGACCCGGCTCGAACTCAAAAGAGTCGAAGGAGGAAAGAGTTGATGGACCGGGGCAGGCACCGACTGATGAGTCGGGCTCTGAAGCATCTGGGCTAGTGCCTCGGACTTAAGTAGTCGACTCACCACCCTCTGAAGGTCATGATCGGAAAGCCTCGATAACCTAGAGGAATGAGACCTTTGGCTCCGTTCAGACAGCAGGGGAGATCCTGGAGCCGAATGAACGGAGCCAAGAGAAGGTGACCTAGACCTCTTTCTGGTTGTCGGCTCCGAAGATCTTGTCGGAGCCGACACGGGTACCTCGATAACCTCGGCTCCGGCTGGAGCCGAGGAAGCCACTGAAACTGTGGACTGAGTCTTATCGGCTCCAGCCGGAGCCGATAAAGGCAAAGGTTGAACAACCTGAGGTCTCGGCTCAGAAGCCGGAGCCGAAGACCCCGATGCCTTAGAGGGCTTCCCTGTTGAAACTGACAGGGAATCCTCTGGTTTTAACAAGCCTCTCAAAATTAACTTGTTCTTTCTCTCCTGCAGGACCCTGGGACTGAAGCCATGGCACACACAGCACAGGAGTCCTGCAGGTGCAAAGGCCCTAGACAATAGACACAAGAAGTGTGAGCGTCTGTCAGAGACATTTTCTGACAGCACGCATCACACTTCTTGAATCCAGAGACCTTTGCTTCCTTTGACATTATCCTCACTGACAGGTGTACACTAACACACACCAAACACACAGTTATACCCTGTCAGAAAAATTATTAATACTAAAAATAATTAACAATTTTAGTAAAAATACTAGAAATTAAGCACAAAAAAGTTAAAGTAACTACACAAACACACCCTAGGGAAGGGAAGGCCAAAGGCCCAAGGGAAGAACCAACGGTTCTTTTAATAAGAAACGGGAAAAATAGGGTCGGGATAAAGAACTATATCCTACACTAATTTGAGAAGAATTAAAGTTAAAGGGAAAAAGAATAACTTTTTAGTATAAAAAGCTAACACTCACCAGGAACCGGTAGAAGCAACCAACCTCGAAGCTGTAGCGGCAAACGAGATCTGAGGTAACTCTCGCCTAGCATTGTGGGATATAAGGGGAGCCTGGAGCCGGTGGAACCAACTCTCGAGCTTTTAGAGTGGCCGAGTCGGAGCCGAGGTCGGCTCCGAACCCATCCAGCAAGAATGAAGGCGAGATAGACAACTTAACATCAACTGTTTACAGTTTCTGAAAGTTTTTTTCTAAACAATTAAAATCTCAATTGTCTTAACATCAAGGGAATGTAGCAAATATTCTTCTTTGTTGGAAAACTGAGGAAAAAGCAAATGCAGGTAAATGAATGGAGTAAGGTTATATTTTTCTCCATAGCCACCTTATGAAGAAAAGGAGGATATGTGCAGAGGGAAAGCCTGTCTTCATGAAAAAGCAAAACAGGAGGTACTCACGAGAGGGCTTGCAATTCTGACCCCTGCTTGGTGGAAGTAACAGTCACCAAGAATAAGTTCTTCCATGATAAAAACTTCAAATCAATCATAGTAGAAGGTTCAAAGGGAGGTGAAAGTCAAGTCCCACAGAGAAACAGGGTCCCAAACCAAAGGACGTAATTAAAATGTACCCTTAAGGAAGACCTTCAAAATTTTGAGAGCCACTAAAGGCTTATCTCCACCAATATGGAAACTGGAAATGGAGGCCACTTGTACTTCAACAGTATAATAACTAGAGCCAGAGTGGAACAAATCCACCAGGAAGTCAAAAATTACCTCTACTGGGGCCATAAAGGGATCCAACACATTAGAGGTAGCCCAACAAGCAAACAATTTCCACTTACTGGCATAAACCCTGTGTACACAATTTCTGACAGGAAGAAAAATATGCACCACTCTTTCAGAAAGCTTGAGATCTCGGGCTATCAAGGGAATTGGAGGAACTATACAGTCTGAAGGTTGGGCAGGCCCCAGGCCCAGACCTGCCAGGTGAGAGAAGATAGAGAACTGGGTTCAAGACTCAAGGAAGTACTTCTGAAGATGCCAAATGAAGGGGGAACCATACCAAACAGGCGCCAAAAGGGACAATGAGAACTGCAGTCACTCTGCAACAAGCTGCCTTTTGAAGAAACTTTATTAGCAGCAAGTCGGGGATAGGTGCAAAGGAGACCCAGGGACCAAGCATACAGATGAGCATCCTTGGGTGACTGTCTTGGAGGAGGGACTAAGACACAATAGCTGCTGCACTTAGTGTTTTAACAAGATATGAACAGATCATAGCACAGAGTGCCCCAGTGCTGAAAAATCAGAGCAGTCACTTTGATTCTGGGACCACTCATATGGAAGGAGAAAGTTCCTGCTCAAATTGTCTGCTAATACGTTGTAACTCACTGGAATGTCTGTTGCAACCAGAAACCATTGAGAAGAAATTTCTCATTGCCAAACTCTCATGGCCTCTTGACAGAGAATAAGAACAGGGGACCCCCTGTTTGTTCAGGTATAATACCACAAACATGTTGTTGGTCTGAAATGAAATCACACCCATGGGGAGAATGATCTGAAAAGCCTGCAATGCCTCATCTCCAAGACACTGATGTGAAGCCTGTCCTAGATAGCAGACCAGATCCCTTGGAAATGCCCCCTTCTCAACCTAAAAGGCGGGCTTCAGTGATGACTGTGCCCACAGGAGGGGGAAAAAATTAATGGTCTCCTGGTGGACACCAAGACCAAGGGAGACTCCAAACACCATCTGATTTGCTTCCAAAAGAGCCCTGCTAATGCAACTGAGAACTCCCGCAGGATGTGTCAGATAAGACCATTCCATCACCAACATCCACTGTACAATTCTCATGCAGCACCCCGCAAAGTGAACCAAGAAAATTTCGTTTGCCACATGTCCCAAGAGCCTAAGAACAAGATAAGCCAGATGTCTTGGGAAAGAGAACAATGAAATAACAAGACCACATTGGGCTGACACTCTGGAGACAGGTCACCTTGCAATATGAAAATCTGCGTCAAAGTGGCAACCTATAAAAACTCTTATCGACTTCAATCTAATCATACATATGCTGCTACTGTTTCAATTTTACTTTGACAATATTACCTTCATATTGCTCCTTGTCTTCCTTGTCTCCTGTTCTGGGATGGGTGTGGGTCACTGCTGTCCTACTTTACTTAAAAATTGCAACTAAATTTTTCTGTTATGTACATGTGCAACTGTTTCCTGCACTGAGAATGAAGCATTGTAATTTTGTTCAGCTACACTGCTGTGTAGCTCTGAATGACCATGTTTTTTTTTTTTTTTTGTTTTACTTGACTTGAAAGGAAGACTAGATTTTTGGAAGCAAACTCTGACTCCCAAGCAGTTCCATAGCTGGAATAAGGTGTCCCTGGCTTTGATCCAGGACACCCTCATGCAGGCAGTCAACAGCTAATGATTAAGGTAAGGAAAAACCACTGCAGCCTAAGCCAAGCGGCCATGACTGCCATACACTTGGTGAACAAGTAGGGGGGGGGGGGGCAATGGTGAGACTGAAGAGCAGCCCTCAGAATTGATAATGATTTGCTCCCAACCCATAGAGTAGTAACCTCCTGGATTGCCTAACAATCTTTATATGATGGTAGGCATCCCAGAGGTCGATTATGCGCATTCTGTCTTCCCTCAAGAGAGGTAGGATGGACTGCACCGTGACCACACGAAACTTGGTTTACTTGATGAAGCAGTTCATCCTGCTCAAATTCAAAACTGGCTTGAAGTCCTTGTTCTTCTTTGGAACCAAAAAGCATCTTTAATAGATTCCAGATCTGTGTTGGTCTGGTGAGACCTCTCAGATGACTATTTTTCCAACTTTTGGATTTCAATGGCCACATCCTTTCTCTGACGGGGTATGTCTGGGAAATGTTTGGGACTTAAATGTGGAGTTGCCAAAAAAGGTATTGTATGGACTCTGGTTATGACTCTCAACACCCATGTGTCCCAGGTGATGGCCTCTCAAGCTTTTCGGTGTAGAGTCAAGTGACTCCCAACTGCCTCCAGAGATGGACTGTTGGGTAACCTTTCATGGCCACTCAAACGGTCTTCCAGAGAAAGCTCCATGAAACTCCTGATTTTGTGGAGCACCTCTGGCACTGGGACGGCATCCATTGTGGTCAACTCCTCTGCTATGGGGGGAACCTCCGAAGGAGCTACCTGGAATGACTGCTGCACTTTCCTGAAAAAGAAACATTCCCCCTACTGGTTCCTAGAAAGGGTCCAAGGAGGAGTAGCAAAATGCACTCTCATGGCAGACAGTAGCTTTCCGTAATACTCACTTCAGGGCAAACAGTCCTTAAAACCTGGCCCCAAAAACAGCAGAGTAGTTCAACAGGTTGCTAATAAAGGACATCTTGAAGCAATTTGCAAAAGTTACGCAGCCTTATCAAAGCATGGCAATGCAAAGCAATACTATCACCAATGGCTCAGAATGTGCCTTCAGCCGCATTAGACAGCAGATGCACTGGCACTTTGGGAATAGACTGCAAAGTCTTTAGAGACTCCGGAGTCTGTCAAAAGTGTCAAGGGTAATTAAGGCTCAACAATGTCATGCTATCTGGTCAAGTGAGCTAGTAATAGTTCAAAGCCCTCAGTGCAGAGGTGGTTGAGGTGCAGGAACACTTCTCTTGTCAGGCCAATGTCTGAGATTCCCTGTTTGGTGGATGAAAAGAGGAACTCTCTTCCAAGATAGCCTTTTTAGTGGCTGCTGCCATCACTACAGCATCTACAGCCAGATCCTTAATCCACTGTTGCCAGTCCTTTGGGGGGGGGGGTGAGAATCTTGTCTGGCTTCTTGGGGATCAGTTCCACTTTATCAGGCTCCTTCCATGCTCTGTGGGACACCAGGTGAATAACAGCATCCGAAGGGGAACCATTCATGATGTGAATAGCCACCTCCAAAAGTGTCCAGAAAAAAATAACTCCACAGAAGTTGATGCTCTGGTGGTCCGTCCCCCACTCTGGTGAAGCGGCTCCAAAAAGTCACCAAAAGTGGTGTCCTCACAGGGAGATTTTGGGGACCCTTCTCCTTCCTCAGGTTTGGTATCCTTGGTGAAGAACTCTTCTGAGGAGTCCAGGTGCTTGTTCTTGCCCAAAACTGGCCACCCTGAAGATTCCAGGGAGAAAACAGCAAAGGCTTGGGGCCCTAAAAGAAGGTCAGGCTCAGGGTGAGCTGTCCCAGAACACGAATCTTGTGTACACAGGTGCAGATGTTGAAGAGGGAGTGGGAGGCTGGCATAATGATTAAGGCGTTTGCCTTACAACCACAAGGTGAAAGGTTTGATTCTCATGTGGGGTAATTGGCTAGGCTTGAAATGGTCCACAAGGGCAATCAGCCTAGTACTAATCTGTAAACCAGCTGAACCTAATCACTGCTTCTTCTGGTGGGAGAATATTGTTTCCCCAACATCAAAGGCAGAAGCTGATGCAAGCCTCCTGGAATTGGCAGATCTAGGATCTGAAGACCCTGAGAATGCACCAGACCCAGCAGCTATTCCAGTTTGCTCCAGCAGCCAGTCCAGCTTGCCCCTATGCTAAGACCAAAGCCAAACCATCCAGGGCAGAGACACCAAGCAAGAGGGACAGCCTTAAAACAGGAACAGTTATACCTGAAAGATACCCCTGCCTTGGCATCTCTGCTCTGGCTTCAATGTAGCCAGTGGGAAATCAAGTTAAGGGTTGGCACCAAAATCTGCCAAGCTGTCGGATCTGACCCTAAGGGAGAAAAGGCATCCAGCTCTGATGACCTTGCAGCTGATGGACCAGAGGGAGGAAACCAGTGTAACTGAGCTGAAGCTCTGGTTTGAGGGCCCAAAGCTGAGGGGATTAGCTGTAATTGCATCTGCGTGTGTAAAAAGTACCACATCATCATCATCTTCTTTCAGCTGTTCCCGTTAGGGGTCGCCACAGCGGATCATCTGTTTCCATTTCTTCCTGTCCTCTGCATCATGCTCTTTCACACCAACCACCTGCATGTCCTCTGTCACCACATCCATAAACCTCATCTTAGGCCTTCCTCTTTTCCGCTTACCTGGCAGCTCCATCCTTAGCATCCTTTTCCCCATATACCCAGCGTCCCTCCTCAGCACATGTCAAAACCAACACAATCTCGCCTCTCTTGCTTTGTCTCCAAACTGTCCAACCTGAGCTGACCCTCTAATATACGGATTCCTAATCCTGTCCATCCTAATCACACCCAGTGCAAATCTTAACATCTTTAACTCTGCCACATCCAGCTCTGACTCCTGCCTTTTCAACAATGCTACCATCTCCAACCCATATAACATAGCTGGTCTCACTACCCTCTTGTAGACATTTCCTTTCACTCTTATTGGTACTAGTCTGTCACAAATCACTCCTGACACACTTCTCCACCCATTCCACCCTGCCTGTACTCTCTTCACCTCTCTTCCACACTCACCATTACTCTGAACTGTTGATACCAAGTACTTAAACTCATCCACCTTTACCAACTCTACTCCCTGCATCCTCACCATTCCTCTACCCTCCCTCTCATTTACACACATATATTCTGTTTTAGCCCTGCTGACCTTCATTCCTCTCCTCTCTAAAGCACATCTCCTTGATGGAATCCCACCTCCACCTTAAACGTATCTGTCACTCCCACCGCAGTCCTCACCAATGTCACACTACCCTTGTACATATCCTGTACCACTCTTACATACTTCTCTGTCACTCCCAACTTCCTCACACAATACCACAACTCCTCTCTAGGCAGCCTGTCATATGCTTTCTCTAAGTCCACAAAGACACAATGCAACTCCTTCTGACATTCTCTGTATTTCTCCAACACACTCAGAGCAAATATTGCAGTATCACATAAACGTTCCATTCCACGGGTCCTTAACTTCCAACCAACTGGGACAACAGAGCCAACAAAGTCACTGAAGGAAGCTTGGAGACTTGCCTGCTGGATGGGGACTCCCAAGACTGGATCCAAACTGGAGAAGCTCAGATTCAGTGTGGTGATGGGGATGACTCCAGTGAGGACACCTGTGGGGTAGACAGAGAAGGGTAACAACGGCCTACCTGAAGGAGTGCCCTTAAACAAGAAGGGGCCTGAAACACTGATGGTGGAAGCCACAGCCTTCCCTGCAATCTGCACTGAAGGTGACTGGCTCCAAGGAGTTGGAGCCAACACAGAGCCAAAGGTTTTGAGACCTTCAAATCAGGCAGAGCAGAAGTAGTACAGAGAAACAAATGATTTCAGATACAATAAGGGTAATCCAAGTGGGGTGCCCCTAAATAACAGACATGCCAGTCATGTGCATCTGGGGAAGGGAGTTTGTGCCTACAGTACACACACACTTCTTGAAACCATTATCCATTCCAACGTACAAAAAAAAAGCAACATACCACAATAGATAAACTATTAAAGAAATAAAAATCCTAAACAACTAACCTTACAGACACTCACCAGGTAGGAAAAACTAGTTAACAATGGAACCCTAACCTCAAAAACCTAAAACTAACCCAACTAAACTACAAACCACTACTACATTAAAACACTACACCACCTAACAATTACACAAAACCAGGGTAGAAGACCTAGGAAAATCTAAGCTAAAATTTAGCAAAGGATACAACATGGCAGAAGCAAATGACCATGCTGCTACCCAGAAGGCAAAAGAGATCTGAGGTAGTCCTGAGAAGCAAGAGATGATGGGTAGAGGTGGTTGAGTTCAACAGGCTGAAGTCTATGGAATGTGGTTGGTCTCAAATCAGTCAGATATGATAACCCACAAGTTGAATCCAGACTGAAGACAACATCTGATCTACTGTTTAACAGAAAGTCTGTTGAGATAAGTACAGTAGGACTTCTCTCCTTTGGTCTCCCCTGCAAATCAGTTCTAATATGTATAAATATGACAACATAATGAATTTTGATGTATATATATTATTTACTATTTATTATATATGTTTTTATATATACATTTTACATATTTTTTCATATACATATTTAATATTTATAAATCTGATTAAGAATTATGTTTAATGAGTTTTTAACTTTAATGGTGATATCTTTTTAACTTTAATGGTGATATCTCTTTAAAGAGGCACTAATTTTGGCGTCAATTTTAAATATTTAACTGTTAAGATTTGAATGTATGATTGTTCTGAAGAAGCCTACGTTTTGTAGGTGAAAGCACTAAACCTAGTTTGTGGAATAAAATTTTTTTGCCTTTTTATATTACTACAATAGAGGAAAATTGTTTTTGATGCTGTGACTGTTATTCTGCCACACCAGTGTCATCTTGATTCCGGAGCACAGGCGTTTTAGTGTGTTGAACAAACGCCATTGGTTTTTACATTTAGTATTTACACTTGCTTGTATATTTAAATGAAAAGGAAGAAAATAATATATTTTAAGGCTAAGGACAGCAATAAGTCACTTCATACAAGTTCATATCACTTAGATTATGATCAACTAAGTACAGTTAGACAGGGCCAAGGCTGACCTCATGGTGTTTATGGACAAAAATTGTAATTTCAGAGGTCAGCAACTGGAGACTGGGTGATCCAGGACTCTACATAAAAGGGCCTGCATTTTTCTTTTTGCTAGTTGTACTACTTCCTTTACGAAAGTAACCTGAACAATAATGAACAGGAAACACACAGCAATCTTGGATTGTATACCTCTTCCACAACTGAGGTTGAAACTCACGGGATCACTAATAAGACTAAAATTAAGAGCTGTACAGTGTACTCGAGAGACAGCCCTTCAGTAAATCTCTAAGTATGGATGGGCTCCCAAGTAGACCACTGAGGCAGAACTACTGAAGGACTCTTCAATTATCATTTTTAACCCATACTTAATCTGTTTACTGCAGTACTGACATGAAGCCACCATCACAGGAATCCTAAAAAAACAAGCTCTGCAATTTACCCAGTGACGTACTCCAGCAGAAATGTTGCCAGAGTAACTGATGCACGATACCCTAAACAATCCCACTGCCCCCTCTGCAAGCAATAGTAGATGGTGGGGAAAATGTCCTCCACAGTTAGTTGAGGACAAAATAAATTAAAACAACATACAGCAAAGAGCTGCTTTGTGTCCTATGTAGCAGACAGCTGTACCAGCTCATTGCTACAGTCACTAACACACAAGTATGCATGCATGAGCTCATGCACATACGTACGCATGCACGCACACACAGGGCAGCTTTAAATCATTTCTGCGACTGTAATATTAACTGCTGTTGCTTAAAAAGGTTATCAGCACTTATAAACAACAGAAACCAACTAATCATACGACTTACTTGTAAGAGGCCAGTCAACACTTCTTTTACTGTGTCAATTATGTCTCCATCACCCATTCATAGTTAAGGCACTGCATTCTAAATTTGAATCACTATAAATTCTTTGTCTGTCTGAGCAACTAAATGGCTTCTTGATTAGATACACAATGACAAGTGTGAGTTTTGATAGTATTTTTAAAGGTTCTGCTGATGCAGGAGATAAAGAATTCTTACAATTTTATAATTAGTAACTTTGTTGCAGAGTAAGGTTCTGTGTTGAAGGACTTTTTATTGTAGAGGCTCTGAGAAAAATGGGGGTTCCTTGATAACTTACCCGCTCTAAAATATCAGGACCTACAAGGACTTCAATGCCAAAATACAGACTTCTGCAATGCTGTTTGGATACCTTTTCTCCGACAAGTGCTCTTGTCAAGTCAGTCTAGTGTCACCTCTCCTTTCTTCCTCTACCACAAACCTTTAGCAATTTTGATCAGGTAGTCTCCACCTGAGGGATGTAGGTGGGGGAATCATCATATTAAAAGCTTGACACTTGATGATAAGGCTTTTAAAAAATACTATGTGTTGGATCTTGATCAGAAGGTGTAGACTTAAAGCAGTCATGTTACCTTATTTTTGGGTATGGAACAGTTGTTCCCAGTTCTGCAGCTTGGTAGTGGGGGGAAAGCTATGTCTGCCAAAATAAGGTGGTGGCCTTAGGATTAACGATTATGTTAATTAAAAGTCCACTCTAACATGTTTGTCTATGTTAAAAAGGGAATTTATAATGATGAGGCTTTATTTTATAGTATAAAGTAGAGCGACTATGTAAAGTAGCATACCTTTTCTTAAGGTTCATCGAGAGGTTTCTATTCCTCTTGCACTTCACAATGAGTGTCTGCAGAGTTCATTTAACCACTGGTTATCCTTCTCCTTCCCTGTAGTCTTTACCCCTCCCTCTTACAGCTCTTGTTCTGTATTAAATAGCGTGAAGTAACTTAAACCCAGGGTGCCATTTTGTTATTTGTTTCAAATCCCACAGCAGTTGTTTGCCTCCCCTGGTGTGTAATCATCCTCCTGCAAGTTTTTGCATTCAAGGTATGCTGTACATTGTGGTTTAATACCGAATTCTTTAGTGCAACAGCTTATACTATCTGTTTCTGTTATTTTTTAACACTACAGGATGCCTTTAGATAATTCTGCTTAATGAACTGCTGTCACATATGCACCTATATATGTTTTGTTTTCATTGTTTACTGTTATAGAGCCAGAAGGGCTATTTCACAAGCTGCATTTAACTGGTCTGTCTAACTGCATTGACTAGTGTTTAAATATGTTGAAAGTGTATCTTGCTTAATTTAGTAGAGAACTGCTTAATATATTATTTACATTTTATTTTTGTATGTTGCCATAAGAAAAGATTTTACGTTATTGGGTGCTGAAGCAGGAATAACCATTACCTGATGTTTTTGTTATTGACTATTGCTAAACCAAGTCCAATCTGACTGGCCACACAGTATGTGCTGCCTTAACCTAATGCTCTCAACATTTTTCTTCTATTTTTCTTTCAGTAATCCAAACTTAAAGGATGAGACAATGTCAAAAGCCTTTGGATAGAGCTGAGAAGATTATTGATATAGCTAGGCCTGCGCATCAAGGGCTTTGTTTACTGTGTCAGTAAAGGACAGTAGAGCTGTAATGGTACTGTATGCTGGATAGAAACCATGCTGGGTTGGGGCAAGGAGGTCATTGTCGGTTAGGGGTTGCCACAGTGGAACTCTGGTCCGCTAATAATTGGCAGTCGATTTTTATGTGCAGAGTTGCCAGCTCTGACACAACCTTCAACGAAGCAACGCCCATTCACGCACGTCTCCACACAGAAGACGCTCTAGCTGAGAATCAAACAGGACAATGGTGCTTAACTTTCAAGTGTCTAGACAGTAAAATACCTTAACTGCACTAATTTAAACAAATGTTAGTGAGTGTATTAATACATTCTGCTGTATAGTTCCTTAATCAAACCACTGTACTGATGAGTACATCACCAGGAAGAAACAGCTGCATAATACTCTACAGTTCGTATCCCCCTCCCCCCAAACTAAAGTTTATTTTCTTTTGAGAAACAAATCTATGAAATAGCATTTCATTTCCTCTCCTGTTTCATCTGTAACTAACCCCAGCTTTAATTTTATATCCTTTTAAGAACTTCAGGGTAAAAATCAAAAACACTTCCCAAAAATTGGAGTCAGACTAATAACTATAAAAGAACTCAGACATTTAAAGGTTAATTGACTGATTTCTACTCATACTGACAAACTCAAGATCTCCGCTTACACACAGTCTCCTTGGAACGGCACTGTCTCTGCCTCAGGTGTAGCCCCGGTCCATTGCCCTCGCTATGCTCAGGTTCACTTCGTTCACCTCCCACACTCCATATCATTTCCTTTACACTTCTTCACCATTTCCCTCCTATAATCAAACTCCTTCACCATTTCCCTCCTATAATCAAACTCCTCTCCTCCACACTATTTTCCTCCTATAATCAAACTCCTCCCCTTCCTGTTTTCCATCTACCACATCTTCATCTATCGCACCACACTCCTTTAACTAACACAATCTAGCTTACCCATACCTCCTCCTCTAACTTTAACCGTCTTCCTGGTTCATACCACCTTTTATTATATCTTTTTTTCTCCCAGTAATCACCATGCTTACACCACTCCTCTCCACTGCAGTACTGCTATCACTATGTCTCCTCCATGCTCTAACATCCTCACCAACAGTATTAACCCCTTATCATTATACCCCTACCCATACACACAACTATAACTTCTCCTATATCCAACAACCAATACTCATATCTGCATACATCCTCCCCATGAATGTACAACTCCCCCAAAATAAAAATCCCCCCTCCCATTCCATAATATCTACAAATAAATCAAAATACGCTAAATACTACCTAATAACTATCAAACCCAACTACTATCCTGTTTCACTACTCCCATCAGGTGATATCCACCCCAACTCAGGACACAGTCCGAACTCTACCACTCCTCACAATACCTTATCAACCACAAGTAATTTACCAAAAAAAAAAAAAAAAACAAACAAATCTCCTTTCACTCTATAAACACTCAAAGCATACTTAAAGTTAGCCAACTTCATGCTTGGATATTTGCTCAAAATCCAGACATTATTTCCCTTACAGAAACATGGCTTAAACCACAAAACCTAGATAAGGACATACTCCCTCCTGGATATAATATAATATGGCTCAATCACCCTAATAAAAGAGGGGGGATTGCAATTGTATACTCCAACAACCTCACTTTTACATACACAAAGCTGTCTATACCTTCCTTTTCTCCTGCAGAATTACTGGTAGAAACCTTAAGCTCAATGACCATACTACTATTACTGTCATATCTATCTACATTCCACCAGGGAGACAACATTCCCTTATTGGAAAGCATTCTCTCCTACCTCTCCCACAACATCCCTTATTGGAAAGCATCCTCTCCTACCTCTCCCACAACATACCTAATGAAATCATGCTCCTTGGGGACGTGAACATAAATTGGGAAACACTCACCAGTCCTAACTCAACATACCATACAAATCTGTATGGCTTTTCACGCGTTTATATCACGTTATCGAAAGATAAAAATAGCAAACACTATTTCATTGGCCCCAAAACATCTAAACATGAAAATATCGAACATTCAGAACAGCAAATTTTTTTCCCATGGAAAAAATTTGCTGCTCCGAAACACACACACAACACAAGCACATCAAACAGCAACCACACACATGCACTTAAATTCCTACATCTAACGCTACACTAAACTAAACTAAACATACACTACTATCTACCCACTTACCTTAACCCAAACCCTAACCCTAAGGTCAGTCACTATCGCACACACGACTAACCCGCACCCTAACCCTAACTCACAACCAGCCCCTAACCCTATCGTACAAAATCGCACATTTACCCGAACCAAACACGTAACTTTCCACCACAGCTCTAAGAATAGCAAAGCCACAGAAACAGCCAACTGAATTCTTTCCCAGAGGAAAGAATTCGCTGTTCTGCAGCTTCGCTATTCTTAGCATTCACTGAATAGTGTTCGATATCAGAACATTCAAAGTGTTAATACTTCGATGTTCTGATATAGATCCCTTTTCACAACTTATCTCCCAGCCTGCTCATACCAATAACACTCATTCTACTAGTACACCCATTGATTGGATTCTTGTCTCAAATCCCTACAATAGTCTTGAAACACTCTCTGACTTCCCTGAGTGACCAATCTCCAATAAAGGTACTTAGACATACCTCCCACTTATCTAAACCACATAGATAAATAACCTGTCGTAAATTATCCAAATTCAACTGAGAAACGTTTAATAATCTCTTACTCTGAATAAATTGGAACTTCCTCACCCAGCTCTCACTTGATGAAGAAGTTCAAGCTTTTAACTCAACGTTCCTAAATATCTTAAACTCACTAGCCCCATTTATGGAAAGCAAGGATAAAAGCTACTATATCCCCTTGGCTATCTAAGAATACTCGCACTATCATGACAGCCACAGACCGAGCCTGGAAAACTTGGACCCAAACTAAACCACCAGCAGATCTGCAAAAGTATAAAGAACTGAGAAATAAGACAAAAAAATTGAGAAAGATAAAAAAAGATTTCTATAATCCTCCAGCTGCCCTAAAATCAGATCAAATAAATTCTGGAATGCCATAAACCAAATACTTCATCCTGGTAATCCTACTTCACTTAAACCATCTCCTGACAAATCTCCCAAAAAGACTGCTAACACCTTCAATGCCCATTTCATTCAGTCAACAGCCAAACTTTTCAATCCTAATCTAAAATACTCCAGTAACAATGTTCCAAATTGCTTGGAACCTCCACCCACAGCCAACAGCAAACTCTGAAAACTCTTTTCTTAAAGCAGTCCCTACTGCTTACATCAAAACCCTTCTTTCCAAACTAAAACCATGCTCTGTTTCTGTTGACAGTATCCCATCTTACTTAATTCAGATTTGCTGCTCCCTCTACTGCTTTGCCAGTATCTATTTTAATCAACCAGTCCATCTCTGAAGCTAAAGTACCTGCTATCTGAAAACAATTCTACACCATACTATTTACAAAGGTGGCAATTCCACAGAACTCTCAAACTTCAGACCAATAGCTATCCTCTTCCCTCTGTCTAAAATCTTAGAAAAGTGTATACATACACAAGTAATGCAATATCTTGTACAAGGGCACACTCCTCACTACCACTCAGCACGGTTTCCGACCCAAACATAGTATCACTACAGCTCTACGTTTCTTTCTCAACACCATTTCTATAGCTAGAGATGATCAAACTTATCTCATACTTATTCCTTGACCTCTCAAAAGCCTTCAACACTGTCTCATACATACTGCTACTGAATAAACACTCTGATCTCAACTTCTCTACTACAATAGCATGGTTCTCCAGCTACCTCACTGACCGACAGCAATCAGTAAGATGGCACTCCTCACCATCATCTCCCCTTCCAGTGAAAATGGGCGTTCCCCAAGGATCCATCATTGGACTACTACTTTTCAATATCTTCACCAACTCACTACTCCTCTTGTCCACAATCCTCATTAGTCCAATATGCAGGACGACTCCACAGTTAACACCATTGCTAACTCATCCCCTGAAATGCAAAAATCTAACCAGTCATCCTTCAACTCTGTTGAAACCTGGCTTACCAGTAATCAGCTCATCCTTAATCCCAAAAAAAAAAAAAAACTCTTGACTGTTTCTCCCAAAAACAGTTACTCATATCAAATCTACTTTTCAAATAAAATCACTAAATCACACTCTCACAGTTGCGGACTCTAGTACTAAACTCCTTGGTGTAACCAGTGATGATCAGCTAAAAGTCGACCTCCATATAAACAACTTATCAGGAAAACCAATCAAAAACTAGGACTTCTCTACAGAAATAAAAAAATTCCTAATCCCCGAATCTAGAACCACAATCACACATGCTTATCTTTTGCCATGCCCAACATACTACTACCAAATACTCACACATCTTAACTCCACCTTACTAAGCAAACTCGAATCAACCTATCACAAAATAGCCAGATTTGCTGCACAACAAACCTACAAATCTCACCACTGTATCTCTCTCAAACATCTAAACTGGCATGAACTACCACACCACCTACTCATCTCTCAGCTCCAAATTATATACGCCATTATTTATTCACCATCCTACTGTCCAGCACTAGGCACCGTAACCTCCCACTATGTCCCATCCAGACTACTCAGGAGCTCCACCAAAGACCTTTTATAAATTTATAAGCCAAAGTCCAAAACAGGAGCCATTACATACAGCTACCATCCCTCTATTGCTTGGAACAAACTCCCACAAAAATTGTTAGATCACTTTCACATCCTAAAGTATTCAAACTAGCCACTAAAGAGTACTTAGAGTCACTGGATTTGTACCTCTTCTCAGCCTCCTTGAATATACCTTCACAAAATAACAAACCTAACTTCTTCTGTCTTACCATCATTTCTTCTCCTCTATACCAAGACAAGTATAACTTAAACTAGTCTACTTCATCATTTTTTTACCTAACACTATCTCCTTTCCTTCTGTTGCAGTATTCTTCATAACATTTTTATAGATAACTGTAACAGCATACATATGATAACTGTTCAACAAGTTTTACCATGAATGATTATAATGTTAACTGTGTTTGTAACTATGTTTTGGAGCTTTTCTCCTCGAGCCTCTGCTGAAAAAATGATTTTGCTCAGTCAGACAATCCCAGTTCTGCGCAGATTCTGCATGTCCTCCCTGTGGTCGTGTGGGTTTCCTCCGGGGTGCTCCAGTTTCCTCCCACATCCCAAAGACATGTTGTAGGTGGATTGGACACTCCAAATTGGCACTAGGTGTGAGTGAGTGCATGTGTGTGCCTTCCGTGGAAGACTGGGTGCCGGGCTGGCAACTAAACACCGTAAAAACTCTACTGCCAAATCATGAGCGGACAGATGATCTGCTGTGGTGACCCATAACCGGGAAAAGCCGAAAGAGGAAGAAGTAAATTATGATTTAGTGAGAGGTTAGATTTGACGAACAAGGTTCCAGTTTGTGTGCGTGTCTTCCTTAAGTGCAAAGAAGGAAAGTAAATATAGGGCACAGCTAGATGAAATATTACCTTATGGGGGAAGTGGAGAACAGATAGCAGGGTAACGCCCTATGGCACTGGAAGAGATGGGGAATAAGACTGGGATCAGTTGTTAGATGCAGAAGAACTGCTGGCGTTGGGCACAGCTTGAGTGAAATAGACAGACTTGATTATCAGGCCTTAATCTTGACTATGAAGAACTTAAAGTGGTTTAAGCTGACCTGCTAAGAGAAGTTTAAATAGCTTGACTGGGTAACAGAAGTTTGATGATGGACCTTCTGTAAGTGACAGGTTGATCAGTGGGAGCTACTCCATATGGAGTAAAAAAAACATAAGGAAGTGATGGTGGACTATCAGAAGAGGTTATAGTCAATATCTAGGGTTGGAGATAATACTGATTGATGCACCCACATAGCTACTATATCAAGTTGTTTTAGAATTTTTGCATGGAACTCTCTCATTCGCTGTTTTAATAAGCTTGTAGGGCTGCAGCATATGTTTCCCAATGGAGATGGAAACTAGGAAGTGTGAACAAGTGAAATGAGAAACTAGGACATGGATTCCCTGGGTGTCACCACTTAGAATACAAAAGACATTTAGAGATTTGTGAAAAATTATTTTCATTAAACTGTTAAAGATTAAATATGTCACATTTATGACATACTACAATAAAGGTAACAGTGTTTAGCATAACTAAATACAAACATTTCTCATTAATTCAGTACTTATATTTAAGCTGCATCACATATGCAACCATTTTACTATTTACCTTGTGGACTGCTCACAGCGGGAAGGAGTTTATGTTGTCAAATTCACCAAGGTAAAGAAAAAAAAAAAAAAAAAAAAATTCGAAAAATGCAGTATTGTACTCAACATGGTAGGGACCCACTCCACCAATGAATGTACTATTTTATTAAATGAATCCATGAAAGTAATAAGCAGCTACTATGACAAACCTTACATGAGCGTAATGTTGCAAGACACTGTTGTGATCTTTTTTAGAACTTGAAAAGTAAAAGTCAAGCAGCAGATAAAGGAACCAGTGAGGAAAAACCATGGCAGAAGAGAAAAAAGTACAGTTTTGTACCTACCATAAATGTAGATGTTCGAAGATCCACATTGCTGCAGTCCTTACACTTGGGTAGTCCGCTGTCCTCGGTCGGCCCGAATATCAAAGTATAAGGCTGACGTCGGTCAAGGCGCATTTGACTGACATCAGGACGTCAGGGTACAAATGCGCATGACCGACGTCATATCCTCAGTCTTTTCTTGCCCCAGATGTCAGAAGACCCTAAAAATAAAGGTCAAAACCAAAAGACAGCAAACAAACAACCAACCACCCTTGCACTAATTATATGTACAATATATACAATATACACAATATTTACAACCCAACCCACACAACCACCTCTAACTACAGAGGGGAAGGAGGGAGGGTAAATTGGACTGCAGCAATGTGGATCTTCGAACATCTACATTTATGGTAGGTACAAAACTGTACTATGTTCTTCATCTCACATTGCTGCAGTCCTTACACTTGGGTAGAATCCCAAAGCAGAGGTAAGGGAGGATGGCCAAACTACAAGGAAGCAGGAGCTGCCACAACGCCCTGCAAAACAGCAGTGGCAAAACCAGCCCTGGATTTAGAGTAAAGTGGTAGGTGATAATGCCTAGAGAAAGTATGCACTGAACTCCAAGTAGCTGCCTCCAAAATATCCTTGGTTGCCACTCCCTCAAAAGGCTGTCAGTGGCAGTAGCCCTAGTGGAATGAGGCCTAATCCCAGCTGGAATCTCCTTGCCATGATGGGAATAACAGAAAGCAATGCAAAACCCAATCCACTTAGAAATAGTTTGTTTTGACACAGGCTTGCCCTGAGAACTCAAAGCAAAAGAAACAAACAACTGCTGAGACTGCCTGAACCCTTTAGTTCTGTCCAAATAATATCGCAACTGCCTGTGTACATCTAAAGTGTGCAAAATCTTTTCCCCTTTATTTTGGGGATTTGCATAAAAAGTAGGCAAATGAATAGTTTGGTTTAAAGCCACACTAGAAACCACCTTAGGCATAAAGGAAGGATTAGTACGTAAAGATACCCTATCCTTATGGAAAATCAAGAAAGGCTCAACTGCCATAAGGGCCTGTAATTCAGAAACCCTTCTTGCAGAGGTAATGGCCAACAAAAAGCAGTCTTCCATGATAAATATTTCAACTCAGAAGTAGCTGCAGGCTCAAAAGGTTGTAGAGTGAGTTTCTCCAACACAAAATTGAGATCCCAAGCAGGAGTAGGAGCTCTCATTGGGGGTCTTATATTCTTTGCCCTCTAAGAAATTGCTTGAACAAAGGATGAGAAAACAATGGAGGGTCACATTCATAGTGAGCTGAAATTGCTGCAGCATGAACCTTAATAGAAGAGAAGGACAAACCTTTGTCCAGTAACTCAGTAAGATATTGAAGAGCCACACTTAAATTAGGCTCAGAAACATCAAAATCCTTTGCTGCACTCCAAAATAAAAATCTCTTCCATTTATCTGTGTACACTTTCCTTGTACTAGGCCTTCTAGCTTCCAAAATCACATTCAAAACTTGTTGTGGAAGTTGAGACCCTCTATGGTTCAAAACAGAATATGCCAGGCTGTTAGGTGAAGAGAGTGAAGTTTGACATTGAGCAAATGGCTGTCCTCCTGTGACAACAGGTGTGGAATCGAAGGCAAAGGCCATGGAGGCTTCCGTACCAGACTTCTCAGTAATGGGTACCAGTGCTGTCGAGGCCAATCTGGAGCTATTAAAATCATCCTTGGCTTGTCCTGTCTGACCTTTAGAAGTACCTTTGAGAGGAGAGGCAGAGGTGGAAAGGCATACACATGAAGATTGCTCTAATTGAAAGAAAGAGCATCCACTTTCCAAGCTGTGGGATGAAACCTTTTTGTGCAAAACTTTGGCAGCTGATGGTTTAGTGGAGAAGCGAACAGATCTATGTCTGGAGTTCCCCATGACACTGTCAATTTCTGAAATACATGAGGATCCAATTTCCACTCGTGGGGATCCATAATTCGTCTGCTCAACACATCTGCTAAGGAGTTCTGTGCTCCTGGCAGAAACCTTGCCTGAAGATTGAGCTGTAAACTGAGAGCAGTCTCCCACAAAATCATTGCTTGCCTGCATAGAGGATAAGAATGTGTTCCCCCTTGCTTGTTGATTTACCACATGACAGTTGTGTTGTCTGTTAGAATCAACACCTGCCCTGGAAGAAGTAAATCCTTGAAAGCTATTAATGCAAACTGGACTGCTAACATCTCCTTCAGATTGATATGTAGATGTTGTAGTCTGGCAGGCCACTTGTCTTGTATCCACTTTCCATTTAGATGAGCTCCCCAAGCTTTGTCTGAGGCATCTGTCGTTAAAATCTGACTCGCCTCTGGCCGGGTCACAGAGAGTCCCTTGTTTAGGTGACAGTCCTGAGCCCACCACAAAAATTCCTTTTGAATGCAAGGTATTATTTGAATGACAGTGTCCAGATCCTGGCAGTGCTGTGTCCATACATTTTGAGATACCATTGCAGCTTCCTCATATGCAGTTTGGCATTGGGAAGCACCAGAATACAAGATGCCATGAACCCTAAGGCTTGAAGGACTGTCCTTGCAGTCAGCCCGGACTGATGAGATAGTTGATGGAAGTAAAGGGAAAGACTCTTTTGTTTGTCCGGGGTTAAAAAGGCCATCTGGGATGCTGTATTCAGTCTTACACCCAGAAAGCACATGTCTTGAGAGGGTACTAGACTGGACTTTATTTCGTTCACAGAATACCCCAGGCATCTTAGCACTGCTATCACATATTCCAAATGATGAAGAAGCTCTTCCCTTCCTTGAGCCAGAATCAGGCAATCGTCCAAATAAGGATAGATCTGTATTCCTTTTAGCCTGAAGAAAGCTATCACTGGAGCCAGAACTTTCGTAAACACTCTGGGCACAGTAGATAAG
This sequence comes from Protopterus annectens, assembly GCF_019279795.1. NCBI lineage: Eukaryota > Metazoa > Chordata > Ceratodontiformes > Protopteridae > Protopterus > Protopterus annectens. The sequence goes on from NC_056750.1 coordinate 594,205,267, forward strand.
CCAAAGGGCAATGCACAGAACTGATAGTGAGAAGTCCCAGCTCGAAAACGCAGATACTTCCTGCAACTTAGTCTGATAGGAACATGAAGGTAAGCCTCCTTGAGATCCAAAGTTACCATCCAATGATCTTTGCCCAGCAGAGGTAAAAGCTGTTGTAACGTCAACATTTTGAACTTGGGAATGTCCAGATAAGTGTTGAGGATAGATAAATCCAAAATTGGTCTCCACGTGTTCCCCTTCTTTGGTACTAGGAACAGGCGAGAATAAAATCCTAGGCCCACTTCTGGCATAGGGACCGGCTGTATGGCCCCTAGTTGAAGTAACAGAGAAATTTGCTTGCGAGCCTCTATTCTTTGTTGAGGAGGATCGTCTGGCATGCCTCTGAAAGGAGGCAAGGTATGGAAATAAAACCTGTAACCTTGGTGTATGATATCCAATACCCATTTGTCTTGGGTAATTAAACTCCAATTTTCTTTGAAAAGTGCCAACCTTCCTCCCAAAGGTGCTGCCAGACGAGAAGGCTCTGGCAGCTGAAAAGGTAGGTCATTGGGTCTGTTTACGAAAGGACTGACCCCTGCCCTCACCAGAAGACTGTGCAGGAGAACTCCCTGTTCTAGGCCTGAAAGAGCCCTGAGCTCTGCCCCTACCACGTCTAGATCTACCCCTAGACTGGGAATCATAAGAAGGATACGTCCACCCTTTAGCAGGCCAATTTCTACTAAACTTTGGAGGCTGAACCTGCAAAAAATCTTTAACAGTCTGCATAGACTTAGACTTGTCTTCCATTTTCTTTAAAACTGTCTCAACAGGAGAACCAAACAACACATCAGATTGTAAAGGAGCTTCTAAAATCCTTGTTTTAACATGGTCAGATAAATTTTGATCCCTCAGCCAGGCGTGCCTGCGAAGAACGGACCCAGTGGCAGCCACCCTAGACGAGGCCTGTACAGCATCAAAACCACATTGCAAAGAATGCTTACCCACCTGTTCAGAAACATGTACCAAATCTTGTAACTCTTTACAATCAATACCTTCCGCCAGAGCATCAACCTTAGACTTCAACTGTGAAAGGAGATAGTTTTGGTACTTTAACATGTGAAACTGGCAATTCAAAGCCCTCATAGCCAGAGTGGAAGAAGTATAAACTTTCTTTCCCCATCTATCCAAGGCCCTGGCTTCTTTATCTGCAGGAACCGGATTCTTGACTACAGAAGCCTTAACACCTTTAGGCCCCTGGCTAACAGTTTCTGGGTCTGCCCTAGGACTCTTAAACAGATACTTATGAGCTTCAGGCACCCTGTAATACCTATCCGGTTTAACAGGAGCAGGAGGCAAAGAATCAGGATTAAGAGAAGCCTCTGTAAAAACATCTTCCACTACATCCAAAACAGGAGGTATAGCTAAAGGCCTATGCTGGGGTAAAAACAAAAATTCCCTAAGCCTTTTCCTGGAATTAGAGAAGTCCTGACCTTCCCACTTAAAATGCTCCCTCATGGAATGAAGAGTTTCTGAAAAAGAAAAATCCTCAGGAGGAGAAGCAGAAGGAGTAGAATCATCCACATCAGAATCAGAATAAGGAGAGTACTCCTGCAAGTCTTCAGCCGAAGACTCTGAAACATCCGAAGCCTGCTCAGAACTACCTAGCTCAGGCTCCACCCTAGGTCTCTTATCAGGAGGGGGCAAAGAACCCCTAATCAAAGTAATCAAATCTTCTGCCATTTTAAGCATATGCTTCTTGGGCACAGATCCTGAAGAACTAGGGGTGACACCAACAGAAGCTAAACCTGGCCTGCCCCTGGGAGAAGCCTTGGAAACAGAAGGAGAGGGCCTAACCACCCTAGGCAGGGAGGGGAGTATAGTAACCTGAGAAGCCCCATCAGCCTGGCCTGCCTCCTGAGAGGCCACATCCTGCAATAACAAAGTGTCTCCCTGGGATCCCAAAGAAACCTCCGGTGGAACCAACGGCTCCACCGACACCTCTAAAGAACCGGCGTCCGGTACTGACGGTTCGTCTAGCCTAGGTTTAACTGCTTTGTCCTTGCGCTTCTTCGAAGAAGCGCCGGAGCATCCGACGGCATTTTATAATTGCACCGCTTCCCGAAGACTAACCTGGCACAATCTAATCTTCTCTTTATAGTGCGCTTATTGAATCTAGCACAAGAGCGACACCCAACAACGTCGTGCTCAGGCCCTAAACAAGGAATACACAAAGTATGATAGTCTCTATGCGGTATCTGTTTCCCACAAGAAATACAATTATTCACTTTTTCTGACATCCGGTAAACCACTGAGGCAAGAAAAACTAAAATATTCTAGCGGGTACTTAGCCAACTTTGACTCGGTCTGAAACTCCGAAATCGAACAATTTCAGAACGCCAACCGGCACTTGCAACGCTGCTTCTGCATCGGACCATGCGGCAAAAAAGACTGAGGATATGACGTCGGTCATGCGCATTTGTACCCTGACGTCCTGATGTCAGTCAAATGCGCCTTGACCGACGTCAGCCTTATACTTTGATATTCGGGCCGACCGAGGACAGCGGACTACCCAAGTGTAAGGACTGCAGCAATGTGAGATGAAGAACATCATCTACAGAAACTTTTGAAAAATCCAATGAGATACAGGCTCTTTTACAGAAGGATCCAGACAGAAAAGCTCCACACCATTCTTCTATGCAATCAATTAAATACACAGAACAGATATTTACAGCATCCCATTTGTACAGCACTGTGTCATTCAAAAACGCAGAAGAATTAATATTCTACAATCCAACACAAACATCACAGCTGCCAATTCCAAAATAAAAGTACCAAGAAATGCATTTGCTGTACACCAACTAAAATGCCATAGAGGAGGCTCAAGCCCTAGTAGAGTGGACCTTGACTCTGGCAAGAATAGATTGCTAATGTGAATATAACAGAAGGTAATAGCCTTAGACAACCATTTGGAAATGGTCTGTTTTGATACAGGTTGTCCCTTCTTACTGTCAAAAGAAATGAACAACTGACCCACAGATCTGAACAATTTAGTTCCGTCAAGATAGCACCCAAGTTGCCAGTGGACATCCAAGGTACGGACTATCCTCTCTCCCTCACTTTTAAGTTCAGGAAAGTCAACTTGAAGAGGAACGGTTTGGCTTAAGGTAAACTCTGGATACCACTTTAGGCATAAAAGGATAATTTATCTAAGAAACTTTGTCCCTGTTGAAAATGAGAAAGGATTACTCACCAGAGGAGCTTGCAACTCAAATATCCTTTTTGCAGAAGTCAGTGCAATTAGTAAAACTGTTTTCATTGTTAAGAACCTCAAGTCAGAGCAGATCCAGTCTGTGATGAAGCTTTTGCTATTTGCCCCTGGCCATTTCCAACAGAAGGGAGAACCATATTTGCCCAGGCCAGAAGGAAGGGAGTCACCATAATGATTTTGGGGGATTCCTTCTGAATCTTTTTAAGTACCCTGGATATTAGTGGAAAGGGTGGAAAGCATACAGGGACATTACTGTCCACAGAAAAGAAACCTCATCGGTCTTCCAGGCCTTCTTGCATGGAGTCCTGGTTTAGAATTTTGCCAGATGATGGTTCAGAGAGGAGGTAAAAAGGTCAACTTGCAGAACTCCTCACAGAAGTATCAAATCTTGAAGACCGTTTGATCACGTCTGCATTCATGAAGTCTTCCCTGGCCTCATGAAGTCTTCCCTGGCCCTGCTCAGCTTAACTGCCACACAATTTTGCTGTAATGGAATGCAGGATGCCTGCAGAGAGATTGTGCTTGGACGCTATATTCCAAGCAAACATGGCTAGTCTTCAAAGGGGGTTCAGCCTGATCCCCCCTTGCTTGTTGATGTACCACATGACAGTGGTATTGTCTAGAACTGTATGAAAAGGTTCTAGGGACCAAAGATGGTTCAGAGAGTTAAGTGCTTTGGTCAGAGCAAACATCCCCTTCATATTTATGTGCTTGCACCTGTCCTTGGTGTTCCACTCCGCCTGCAATCTCCAAAGCATCTGTGGAAGAGAAGATCTTTCAACTGAAGTGTCTAGTTAACATAATAGGAACACAATCTTGCATGAAGGAATCAGGAAAGACTTTTGAATGTTCTCTTGGAATCACAGATTGCGTAAAAGATCTCTCACTCAAGAGAGACATTCCTGACCCTTCAAAAAAGACTCTGCAAAGATAATCACGTCATCTAAATGTGGAAAAATATGGATATCCTGTAGTCTGCAATGAGCTACAACTGGAGCTAGACACTTCATGAACAGTACTGGTTCACTAGATAGTCCAAAGGGTAAGGCAAAGAACAGATGATGGGATCCAGACACACAATCTTAAACATCTGAAGGGAGGAGTATGGCATGTGATGGGCATTTTTTTAGTCCAGTGATGCCAAGAAACGTGAATGAGGAAGAAGAGGTAACAGGTTTTGAAGTGACATTTTGAATTTGGACACCATCACAAACAGGATTAGCAAAGAAAGATCCAGAGCTAGTCTCCAAGCATTTTCTTTGGCACTAGGATCATCCTTGAATAAAAACATTTCCCACCTGTGAAAGAGAAACGAGTTCCATCACTCCCTGGGACAGCAAGTGATGAAGAATCAGTGGAAACAAAAAAGGGTCTGATCTAGAGGATGAGGAATGACCCCTAGAATGGAGAAATTTCCTCTTAACAGATATGTCTGAAACCATCTGATCCCAAACAGAATAACAGAGATTCAGACTTTCTGAAAGGAAAAAGGGTGCAAGGGTGGGAGGGGTTCACAAGGACTTTTGAATAGTCATTCAGGCTTGTTGGACTGTCTGGTTTTGGGAGGGTCGAGACTTTTTTGGAACCACCTTGCCATTTCTTCTTAAATGTCTGTCTATTTACGTGTATACTGTTGAGACGGTTCAATTCTGCTTTTTTTTTTTTTTGCCAAAATTGGATGATGATACAGAAAATTCCTTGGAAAATTTGGAAAAGGAGGGCTAAAAACCTTAAGTGATTCTCTGGATCGGCTTGTTCCTTTCATTACATTTTTTTTAATCACCTCTACAACAGAGGTCAAAGACTAAATCTATCTAAGAGAGCATTTAAAATCTCATTTTAACATTATTCTAGGAGGTTCTGAGACTGCAGCCATGCAAAACCTCCTAACAATACCAGTGGCCATAGCCCTGGAAGAGGTATCAGACTCGTACACACTGTAAACAATAAGTAGTGACATATGCAATGGAAGGAATTTAAGTTACTTAAAGCATATTTTTCCTCCCAAGAAACTGCAGATAAAACATTCTTCACACTTTAAATTTATCAGAAAAAAAATTAACATACAAGTCTAAACTGAAAATCAAAGTTGCAGAAGGATACACTTTTTTCCCCATACTTACCAATAGTTTTCCTATTCTGATCAGAAAGAGTAGAATTGGAATTAACCAGGTGCTTAGCAACAGTAAGATCAACTAAAGCTATATCTGCTGTGTCAAGTTTGTGATTAGTGTATAAAAATTTAAAAAGCTTAGTAAACTTTGTATATCCTATCTGCCTTTTTAGGGGCAACTAGATGATTATCAAGAAAATTGTAGGCAGTGACATACACATCCTCTAAAGAAAACATACCAGCAGGAATGTATGCAAGTTCTTGAAAGTCCTTCTGTAACAACCTATATTATTTTCTGAGGGATTGTGAAACCACAGTGTTTTCCCACTATAAATACTGGCACATTCTAGCAGCAGTCTCAGAATAAGACAAAACCCTACAGGGAGAATAAGAAACCGCTATCCTCAGAATGGATCAGAAACCGGAGGAAAAAATCCTGTATCCATCCCTGCATCCTTCTGTTCAGATTCAGAATCTTAAATCTCTTCAGGAAATGAGGAATATGTCTATTTTACCAGACACTAATTTACAAGAAGATTAGTAGCCTGAATTAAACCCTGAGCTAGACCCAGTAAACTGCTCCTATCCACAGGAAAATGAGGACACGCAGATACGTTTGGGTTTTCTGTTTCTTTTTGGTAGGAAAGATGGGAGCAACACTGTTACTAATGGGCAGAAGCAGCTTCCCAGTGATGGATACATCATTCTGACACACTATGGAAAATTTCCCCCGCTCCCTCTCCCAGGACCAACAAGAGTGGCTCTCCCCTGCCCACTGAGGGAACCACAACAGCAGCAGAGTATGTGGCTAACCCCCAGTCCATACAGTCTGTCAGTGTTATACCAAAGGGAACTGGGGTAAAAGATGAATGGTCTGAGGTAAAACAAATGACCACAGCAGAGTCACCCACCTAAGGCTGAGGCAATTTGCTAGTCTGCTGTAGTAGCAGAGGCTGTTTGCTTATTTTTTTCTTTTTGTGGATAGAAGGATGACTGACTGTGGGACAAGTAATCTGTTCCATAGTCAAGCTGAAAATGGTGTCTCTTTCCTGTGAAAGAGAAACACAAATTGCCAGTAAACACTAGCAGTGCATAAAAAGTTATTTATGACAGAAAATCACAGTAAAAACACTTTGAAACACTGATAGTTCCACAAAAGTAGAATCACAATTTCTTAAAAAAAATATTTTCATCATTTGTTTACACCACTTTTAAACGGATATAAAAAAGGAAGTTTTTTCACCCAAAAGGAACTTATCTGCCCAGTAAAGGGAAGCAGAAGCTGACCATCGATCCTCAAAAGCCACAGAAGAAATACTCTTCAATGGCAGTAAAGCTCTGAAGGGCTTTGTGCCCAAACCTCTCTTTTAGTCAGTTCAGCTCGAGCTGCCTCACAGTTTTGGTGGAGAAGTTTCCCTGAAGCTTTGGAAGCTGGCTGCAGTAGCATAGCTAGAGCGGGACGAGAGGAGCAACAGCTCCCAGCTCAAAGTGTTGGGGGACAAGATTAGCAGACCCCAATTACTCTAATACAATCAATGTGTGGTGTACTGTGGCAACTGCTTGCTACATTGCAGCAAACAGTTGGCTAATGTTTAAAAGTAAATAAACAAAATCTTTTTTTTTTTTTTAAACTAAAACTTTGGTGCTGTAGCACTCAGCACAGGCAGGATATAATCCATATAGCTAGGGCTGCTGCAGCAATGAACAATATGACAAACAAGAAAAATAAGCTGTTAAAGTTCTCAAATGCAATGAAGATACACCTGTGTGGTATGTAAATATATCCTGCTACTGGATAAATTCAACACCTTACAGTTACCAATAAAAAATATTGACTGAATTTTAGATGAAACTTGGGTAACGCTATTATACAATGACAAGGTTTTCAGTGGCATTACACAGGACATCATACTTAGCTTTCAAATGAATGCAGTATAATACAAAACAAAAATCCACCCACACACCGAAAATACATGGGTACGACTGACAATATGGTGTCTAGGTGAATACAGGATTGAAAAGTGGGCCCCTCCTGTGACTGCCACTCTCAACTTTCTGATAAGCATAGCACCAACAAAGGACCACAATCCTGGGATCTCCTGAGAACAGAGCACTACACAGGAAACATATTACAGCTTTCTCTGAACACTGTGCACATCACAGCACAAGAGGAGTCTTTGCACATGGCATTGCCAAAGCTGCGGAACAGTATTCCCTGTTTTTAAGTTTCAGAAGAAATATTTCAAAAGTAAACAATTTCTTACTCATCCACTGCTCTGCCAAGTTCAAGTAAGCGATAATTCCACAGATCAGCATGAAGACGGAGAAAAACAGAATTAGGCTGCGTTGTAATCTTGGTAATTGCTTCCATTTCTAAAAAGAAGAAAAACATTGTTATTGCCATGTTTAAATGCACATGTGCTTATTAACTGCCCCCACTACAAAAAAAAAAAAAAAAAAAAAAAAAAACACACACTTTCATTACAACCTGGAAACTAACCAAACACTAACTTGGCAGCCAAATGCCATTGCAATGTTTCAGATTACAAACAATCGTGCTGTGAACAGAAAGCTTGCACCCTTTACCAACAGCTACCAGCAATTCACTGTTCCAGTGAACACAAGAGCTACAGAGACATAGAATCAGTCACCATGACTTGTTCACGAGCTCTGATGGCACAGAATAACTTAGCAAGGCTTCTTGATTAACTGAACAAAATACAGCACATCTGCCATACAGGTACCTCAAGCCACCCGAGCTGCTGGTGATGCACATTTGAATAGCATTTTAAGTGTCAGTTAACTGGCTTGGAGGATGAGAAATGAAGATAAATGTTTGCATGCTTTTCCTGAGGGTAGGAATTGCAGAAGTGCCCTCAATAGGGGGGGGACGACCTTGGACAGATAATCCTCAGAGAAAGTCAAGGACCTAACCAAGTTACAAACAAAATGTAAGAATGAAGCCTGAAAGCTTACTTCACTGCCTCTCCATAGAATGCATTTACATTCTGATCTTAAGACAGTACTACATGGGCCATAGAGGAAAATTAATGGAGTAAAAATAGCCTGGGAAGAACAAAATAAAAACAGGTTACCGACTCTCCAATTCTCAACTCTAAACAGGAATAAATTAGGATGGAATAACATTCAGGATATATTACAAGATGCAAAATCCTGTAATGCCATGCTAAACCAGTCTTGTTCATAAAGTGACAGATTACAAAATTACTGCTCAGAATTTATTTTCTTCAAAGGGATCAAATACACTTGAGTGTCTTAATGCTTAGTTTATACATCAAAACACAAATCACCTCAGGAAGGATAGACAATGACAAGCACAATGTACTCATTATGAATTTTTTGCTCAATTACAAAATAGACTAGGATACTTAGAAGCTAAAATGGGAATAGAAACATGAACCTGAAAAGCATCTGGCTACCAATTCTAAAACAAGACAACTAAACACGAAAGAATATATTTGCAGTATGTGCTAAAACATATCAGAGTTCAGAGAAAGTCACAAGTACAACAAAAAATACATTATATACATATATTTTCAATTATACAAGAATTATTCACACATACATGCAAATACATCTATGTATGTGCGTCCATTTTATATATATATATATATATATATATATGTATTATATATGTATATATATTACACACACACCTGCGCATATGCAAATTATACACACAAACATTTGGAAACACATTTATGCATACACAGACACATACATAAGCATATACACAAAATATACACATACTATATATAGACATGCATATTTATACATGTACATACATCTATGCACGCACACACACTAAACATAAATAATAAATAAATAGTAAACAAACGTCAGTTTGGGACAAGAATGTGATACAAAAGAACTTGAGCAAGAGGGAGTGTAGAAATACTTGGGAATTGATGAAGGATCAGCAATAAAACATGAACAAATGCGAATAAAACTCAGTAAGGAGTACTTTAGAAGACTTAAATTACTCCTGAAAAACAGCACTGACATCTAGGAACAAGATCCAAACCATAAATCAATTTGCTCTTCCTGTTCTAACTTACAGTTCTGGAGTGAATGACTGGCCCCAAAAAGTGTTGGATAGATTGGATATTAAAACAAGAAGGCTTCATGCTCACCAAATGATTTATTAAAAAAAAAAAAAAAAAAAAAAAATCAGTGTATACCAAGATTCTATATTCACCGTTCCGAAGAAGGGATGGGCCTCCTTGAAATTGATTACATGTATAGATCTGCAATCGTGGGACTCCACACATCTGCTAACCTCACAGGATCCAAATGTAGTGAAAGTTCTGAAACATGAGGAGAATAAATCGAAGATGACATCTCTGCTTAATTTAGCAGAAGCATATAGACATCAAGCAGGAATGGAAATTAAACCAGAAGTAGGCAAAAACCAGGCAGCAACTGAATGTGCTAAAAAACAAAAAAAGAATACAAGGTGAAGGACCAGATGAGAAAGCAAGAAATTTAGAAAAAACAAACATAGTTGGACGTATAGAAAACTTATGGAAGAGACTCATGCTGATCAAGAATGAACGCAGGAATGATTAAGGAGAGGTGAATTCACATCTAGAAATTAAAGGTTAATATTGGCATCCCAAGATAGTGGGCTACATACATGCAGGTTTACAAAGTCCATTGAACATGTGGGAGGAACAGACATATGTATGTTTTGTAAAACCAAAATGGAAACAGTCACACACCTTGTTGCTGGTTGCAATGCACTAATGGCAGAGGGACTGTAAACTGAAAGGCATAATAATGTGGTGAGACGGTTACACTGGAGATTGTGCAAACATTATGGTACCAAAGTGGCTGAAAAAACACTGGAAATATGAGCCATAAAGAATCACAGAAGTTTATATCACATGGGATCATCCAATACCAACAGTTCAAAAGATATATGCTAGAAAAAAGGATATAGTGGTCCAAAAAAAGAAGACAAAAGTAGCACTGATCACTGAAATCGCCACACCTAGTGACTACAGTGTCTTGCGTAGAGAGAGACACAAAGACATAAAATACCTGGATATACAGACAGAAATTAGAGCCAGGTGGAAAAAATATGCCCAGACAGTTCCAATAGTAGTAGGAGCAAAGTACTGTTTTGTACCTACCATAAATGTAGATGTTCGAGTGCTCATACAGCTGCAGTCATTACAGATGGGTTATCCTGCCATCAGGCGGGTCCCTCAGTCGACCGAATTCCAAAGTCTAGGTCCGGCGTCGGTTATTCCATGACGTCAGTGCGGCAGGGGTATAAAAGAGGCAGCCAACGCCATTTTCTTCAGTTTTTCTTGCCCCAGATGTCAGGTGCCCCCAGAAGGAAGGCAAAACATAATATTATGCAAACATGCAATGTAGATAAATCAAAAACAGTAGTTGCAAGCAAATACACCATAAAAGAATACCCCAAATAGGTTGTATGACAAAGGCGTTTGTCATAAGGCCTGTCCTAAGAGGGGATGGAGGGAGGGTAACCTGGACTGCAGCTGTATGAGCACTCTAACATCTACATTTATGGTAGGTACAAAACTGTACTATGTTCATTGTGCATACAGCTGCAGTCATTACAGATGGATAGAATCCCAAAGCTAAGTAAGGGTGGTAGGTACTAAGTGGAACTAGGAGGGGCTAGGATGCCCTGCAGGACTGCTGTGGCAAAGCCCGCTCTAGATTTAGAGTATAGTGGAAGGTGGTAGTGCTTGGAGAAAGTGTGCACTGAACTCCAAGTAGCTTCTTCCAAAATGTCCTTGGTAGGGACCCCCTGAGGAAAGCTGCAGAGGTAGCTGTAGCCCTGGTGGAGTGGGATCTGATGTATACAGGCACAGATTTTCCATGAAATGAATAACAAAAGCGTATGCAGTGGGCTATCCATTTTGAAATTGTCTGTTTGGAAATAGCCTTTCCTTGAGCACCTGTAGCATAGGACACAAAGAGCTGCTCAGATTTCCTGAATGACTTTGTTCTGTCCAA
>NC_056750.1:594217141-594254975 GCF_019279795.1 Protopterus annectens
CTTCAAATGTCTGTAGTCTATCTCGCACTTCATTCTTACACTTGGGATCGGAGCCAAACCTCGGCTCTGACATGGCCATTCTCTAGCTCAAAAACATCTGGTTGGCTCGTGGTTAGGAGGTATCCCATAATGCACTGCTAACATAGCCCAGATCTTGTTTGCTACAAGGAGAAATTTACAGAGACAAAGAACAAACCATGTAGAAAGGACCCAACATAACTATAAGGCAGTAGTCACTCTAGCCCCAGGTCCTCAAGGAGGGGGTAGGAGGGAGGATTTGTAAGAATGAAGGGCGAGATGGACTACAAACATCGAACGTTATGATAAGTACATAACTTCTTTATGTTCTGTAGTCCTATCTCGCCTTCATTCTTACACTTGGGACAGCGTCCGCAGCACCTTTATCTTAGGTGGCTCACTGGAAAATGCTCCTGAGTACTGTGGAACGAAGACCTGTTCCTGGAAGCCATATCCAATTTGCAGTGAGTAATGAATGTATGAGGTGAAGCCCATGTTGCTGCTGCACAGATGTTATCTATAGGAATTTTTGCTTGAAAGGCTACCGAGGTAGATACAGATCTGGTAGAGTGAGCTTTCACCTTAAAGTGAAGATCTTTGCCACTGGATGTATAGACAAAGGAAATGCAGCTGGAAATCCAGAGACAATGTGGTTTTAGAAACTGGAAAGCCCTTCCTTGCATCTGAAAAGGAAAGAAATAATTTATCCGACCTTCTGAAATTCTTAGTTCTGTCAAGATAAAAACGCAATTGTCTATGCACGTCATGTTGGTGAAATCTGTACTGTGCCTTGTTAGAAAAATTAGGGAAGAAAACAGGTAATTCAATGAACTGATTAATATTGGCCTGAGAAGAAACCTTAGGAACAAAGGAAGGGTTTGTCCGTAAGGAAACCCTATCTCTGTGAAACACCAAATAAGGGGGTTTAACGGAAAGGGCTTGCAGTTCAGAGACCCTCCTTGCAGATGTAATAGCCACTAAAAATATAGTTTTCCATGATAAGAACTTATGGTCACATGTTGCTGAAGGTTTGAAAGGGCTTGAAGTAAGTCTATGGAGTACAAAATTCAAATCCCAGGGTGCCACCAGATCCATGACTGGAGGTCTTAATAAGGTGGCCCCTTTAAGGAAAGCTCTACACAGTCTATGCGCCATAAAGTTAGAGTCATTAGCCAAGTGAAAGGTAGAAAGAGCTGCCAGTTGAACTTTAATAGTGGTAGCTGCTGAGTCTTGATGGAACAACTGAGTAAGGAAAGTACAGTTTTGTACCTACCATAAATGTAGATGTTAGAGTGCTAATACAGCTGCAGTAATCACAGATGGGTTTTCAGCCGTCAGGCGGTCCCTCGGTCGGCCGAATTCCAAAGTCTTGGTCCGGCCGGGTTGTCGTCACTTACTCTTCTGACGTCAGTAAGGCCAGAGTATATAAGACACAGCCGACGCCATGTTCTTCAGTCTTTCTTGCCCCAGATGTCAGGTGCCCCCAAAAGGAAGGCAATACATAAATAAGGCTTATCTACATATGCAGGCAATGCAATGTAATGCAAAATCAGTGTAAGCAAGCAAATAAAACATAGCAGGATAACCCAGTCAGGTGGTATGAAGAGGTTGTTAGGCCCCATGCCTTTACCAAGTGGGGAAGGAGGGAGGGAAATTAGAAGTTATGTACCTACCATAACGTTCCATGTTAGTTGACTTCTCTCGCCTTCTTTCTTGCTGGATGGGTTTGGAGCCGATCCTCGGCTCCGACTCGGCACTTGCTTTAGCTTAGGAACTCCTTTTACCAGCTCGAGGCAACCCTGTATCCCATGATGCAAGGCGGAACTACCTCAGATCTCGTTTGGTAGCTAACCTACCCTGCTAAAGACTATCCTAACATAACTAGGAACACAAGTTCCTAATAGAAGTCCTCATATGAAGGCTCCGGAGGAAACAACCTAAAAGGAACTCTACAAGATCTGTCCAGGCCAGGGGGATGGAGGGAGGGATGCAAGAAAGAAGGCGAGAGAAGACAACTAACATGGAACGTTATGGTAGGTACATAACTTCTAAATGTTAAGTTGTCAATCTCGCCTTCATTCTTGCTGGATGGGACCGCGTCCCTAGCACCTGTATCCCGGGTGGCTCAATGGAACAGACGCTTGAGAACTGTGGAACCAAAACTGGCCCTATCTCTGGAGGCCAAGTCCAACTTGTAATGAGAGACAAAGGTATGGGGGGTAGCCCAAGTAGCTGCTGCACAAATGGTATCAATGGGTAGTCTATCCTGAAAAGCTGTAGAAGTGGGTAGACTCCTGGTTGAGTGTGCTCTTGGCTTAGAAGATAGCTGCTTGCCTCTGAGAGAGTACACATAGGAAATAGTGGAAGTCAACCATCTGGATAAGGTCACTTTAGATACTGGAAGACCTATCCTGTTTTCTGCATAGGAGACAAATAATTGGTCCGATTTTCTGAATTGTTTAGTTCTATGCAAGTAGTACCTGAGCTGACGATGGACATCCAAAAAATGCAGTTTCTGTTCAGCTCTGTCGGAATAGTTTGGGAAAAAGACTGGTAGATCTATAGATTGGTTAATGTTGGTTTGAGATACGACTTTGGAAAGAAAGGAAGGGTTAGTTCTTAATGATACCCTGTCCTTATGAAAAACCAAATAAGGGGAACGGATGCAGAGAGCTTGAATCTCGGAACCCTTCTTGCAGAAGTGACAGCCAGTAAAAATATAGTTTTCCAGGTCAATAACTTCAAAGAACATGAAGCAGACGGTTCGAAGGGAGGAAGTATCAAGGATGCCAACATTAAGTTTAGATCCCATTGCGGAGGAGGATGCTTTATAGGTGGTTTTAGGAGGAAAACTCCTCTGAGAAAGGCCTTGCATAACCTATGAGACATAATGTTATTGTCATGCAGGCCAACATGATACTTAGAAATAGCAGCCAGTTGTACTTTGACTGTAGATGACGAGGATCCTGAATGAAAACCTCCCCAGGAAATCTAAAACCGAATGTACAGGAGCAGTAAAGGGTCAATATTTCTGGAATTCGCCCAAATAAAACGCCGCCACTTGCTAGCATAAACAGTCCTAGTGGACGACTTCAAGGAAGAGACTAAAATGTCTCTGACTGAGTCCGAAATCATCGGTAGCCTGGCTAGGGTAGGAAGTGGAGCAACCAAGCAGTGAGGTTGAGAGAATGAATGGCCCAGTGCTGCTGACCCGATTGGTGGATCAAGAGATCCGAACTGGGTCCAGATGCCAGGGCTGCACCAGAAGGTGACGATGCAGAGACGGAAACCAAATTTGTCGAGGCCAATATGGGGCAATGAGGATCAACTTGGCTCTCAAACGGTGGCTTTCTGAATGACTTGTGGAATCAAGGGAAAGGAGGAAAAGCTGCATAGAAGTCCCCGGGCCAATCCTGGGTTAGAGAGTCTCTCAGAGGTTGGCCTGGAAGGGAAAGAGAGTGAAGAAATCGGGCACTTGTTGTTTTGAGGAGTAGCAAAAAGATCGCAACAAGGAGTGCCCCACTTCAGAAAGATCTGATCCACTACAGATTGATTGAGAGACCACTCGTGAGGCATCAGAATGGATCTGCTCAGCCTGTCCGCTAATAGGTTGGACCTGCCGGGATGTGCGTTGCTATCAGAAACCGCTGAGAAGAGATCGCCCACTGCCAAAGTCTGAGAGCTTCTCGACATAACGGATAGGACCTGGTCCCACCCTGCTTGTTGATGTACCAGACTACGGACATGTTGTCCGTCTGTACTGCAATAGTCCCCGTGGGAAGAAAGTCGTTGAGGGCTTGCAACGTTAAAAGCACTGCTCTCATCTCCAGGAAATTTATGTGCAGATGGTATTCTATGGGTTGCCACGTCCCGTGGACCATCCTGCCCTGATAATGCCCCCCCCACCCGATCAGAGAGGCATCCGTAGCGACTGTGGCAACTGGAGGAGGGGGAATAAAGGGTCGGCCCTGATGAAGAAGACGGGAAGATATCCACCAGTTCAGATGAGCTCGGCACGACTGTGTTACCAAGATTTTGTGCCTCATAGGGAGACTGTGGTACGACCACTGCGTGAATTGCATCCACTGCAGAAGACGCATGTGGAAGCGAGCCAGTGGTAGAAGAACTATGGCCGCAGCCATAAGACCTAGAACCTTCAGTATAAATCTGGCTTTGATCTTGTTGCTTTGCAAAAGAAGCCGAACAAATTTTTGGATGTCCAGAAGTCTTTGATCTGTTAGTCTGGCTAACATTTTGACGGTGTTTAACTCTGCGCCTATAAAGGTGATAGATTGGCAAGGCAGCAGAGAAGATTTTTCGAAGTTTACTGAAATTCCCAAACTCCTGCAAAGCTGTAGAGTGTAGTCTCTGGAGTGAAGAAGCTGACACTTGGTGGTGGCGGAGGGGAGCCAGTCGTCCAAATAGGGAAACACCTGGAATCCTCGACGTCTCAGATGAGCTGTGACCACTGCCATGCATTTGGTAAACACTCTGGGGGCTGAAGTGAGGCCAAAGGGCAGGGCTCTGAATTGGTAATGACTGGTCCCTAGCCGAAAGCGGAGAAACCTTCTGGAGTGTCTGTGAATCTTTATGTGATAGTACGCATCCTGAAGGTCTATAGAGCACATCCAGTTGTCCTTGCCCAGAAAGGGCAGAATGGACTGAAGCGTGACCATCCGAATCTTGCCTTCTTGACAAATCTGTTCAGATTGCTCAGGTCTAATATTGGTCTCCAATCTCCGGCCCTTTTGGGGAGCATAAAGAATCTGGAGTAGACGCCGGATCCTACCTGGTCTGCTGGCACAGTCTGGACGGCTCTTTTTTCTAGGAGCTTTGAAACCTCCTGTTCTGCCAAATCCCTTTGACCGGGTGAGATGTCTGGAAGGGATTGAAGAGGTACGGGAAACCTTTTGAAGGGGATTTTGTAACCCTCGGATATAATCGACTGTACCCACATCTCTTGAGATAGGGATTGCCAGGCTACTGGGTACAGCAAAATCCTTCCCCCGACTGCCTCCAAGGGTGGACAGTCGGGCAACACCTCAGGAATGCTGAAAGGGCTTCTCAGGAAGAGACTCCCTGTTGCCCTGGTTCTGAGGACCCCCCCTGCCTCTAGGGCGGCGTCTATTATTGTTACCCCCTCTGCCTCTGGGGGTAAACTGACCACGTGTGTCTGGTGTAGCTCCTTGGGCTTTAAGGAACCACATCTTCCCCCCCCTTCTGACCCTTGGGGTATGGTCTAGAAGGAGTGGAAAACTGGACTCCAACGGCAGAAAGAGTTTTACCGTCCTGCTCACACCTGGTCAAGGTATCCTTCACCTGAGGTCCGAACAAAGCCGAACCATCAAAGGGGGTATTAGTGAAGGACGCCTTAAAGGGGTCCGCAAAATTACAAAGCCGCATCCAGGCTTGGCGTCTAAGAGCAACTCCTGTGCCTGCGGCCCTGCTCGCTCCATCGGCCGCATAGGATATGAACCGCATGGAGGAGTTAGATATGGAATTTAGGATAGCCAGCTGCGAGGCAATCTTTTCCTGAGCCCCAGCAGCAGAAGGATCCTAGACAACTTCTCCCAGTTCCTTGAGAACATCTCGTTGAAGCCTGGTGAAGTGACAAAGATAATTCAGCGAACGCATAGCAAAGGTCGCTGAAGAAAACATCCGCTTTCCATACCTGTCCATGGTCCTAGAGTCCTTATTAGGAGGATGGACAGGTACTGAAGGATCCGCCAATTCCTTCTTAGTGGCAGCCGCCACCACCATAGCATCCACCGGAACACCCTTGGAAAGGAACTGTTTGTCCGAAGGGGCTGTAATGAATTTGGATGGTCTTCTGGGGACAGGTTCCACAGAATCTGGAGCACCGCCTTAGGAGCCACTACCTGCATGAGTGGGCCGAAGGCGGAGACACCCAGGAGGTGGAGGGTCGGGATCCAAAAGCCTCCAGGTATACCGACTCATCCTCGGAGGGGTCAATGGAGGACCAATTCCCCCTCTGTTTGAGGAGCTCAAGGATGTCTGAAAAAGAGACATCCTCAGAGGGGGACCGTGGGGAACCCTCCGACTCATCTAAGTCGGTATCAGATGTAGTAGACTCAGGGGAGTCTGTGTGTTTCCTCTTACACGTCCTCTTCCGAGGGGGTTACCCTACAGGATCAGGAGAAACCTCAGAAGAGGAGGAAATTCCCAGTGGGGAAACCTGGGGCGATGGATCCCTGGGCCTGTGAGCAAGAGGTTGGCAAGAGGCATCTGCAGGCACTGAAGAGGGAGGAGCTAGAGGGATGGACCGTTGACCAGGCTCAGAGGCCAGGACACACCTCATCACCTCAAAGGCTCCTCTCCCCGGGAGGCCGGAACACACCCGCTCCGAAGAAACAGGAATGGCGGCTCCAAAGAGAGAGAAGGCTCGAGGCCGGCGCCGAGCTTACCAAGCCAAGCCCCGAGAGGGAGAGCGGGTCGGACAAGGGTCCGATGCCACTAGCCCCTCGAGCCGACAGTGAACCCGAAACCGACGGATCCCTCCAAGGAAGGTCTCAAGGAGGAGATCAGAGCCGAGGACGACGGAGCCAAGGATGTATCGGCGCATCAAACAGTCGCTGTCCCGAGAAGCTCCGCCCGAACGCGGTGTGGAGTCGGAGGAGGAAGTTCAAGGATTGGGGCTATAGCCGAAGTCTGTTGAGACGGGCTATGGAGCATTTGGGCCAGTGCCTGAGACTTCAACAGCCTGCTTACCACCCTCTCTAAATCGTGGTCAGACAGCCTGGAAGATCTCGAAGATCGGTTCCGTAGGCTCCGCTCCGACAAAAGAGGAGACCCGGAGCAGTGGATACTCAGTATAGAAGGGGACCGGGATCTCTTACGGGTCGAAGCCATCGGAGCCGAAGTCCCTTGAACCCCAGATGGAGCCGAGGCTATCTCGGCTCCGATGCTGGATAAAGTGTCGGCTCCAGCCAGAGCCGACAAGGCCACAGTAGTCAGGGTATCGGAGCCTGCCGGCGCCAAACCCACTACTCGAACAGCAGATGTATCGGCTCCAGCCGGAGCCGATGTCGGCTCCGACGGAGCCGGAGCCACCGGAGGAGGCTTGGACACTGTAGCCTGCACCAACGGTGGTTTAGAAGGTTTTCCTGAACCTAATTTAGGAGGAGAACCTTCTGGCTTAAGTAAGCCTCGGAGGATGAGTTTATTCCTCCTTTCCTGCAGGACTCTCTGGCTAAAAGCATGACATAAAGCACAGGAGTCCTGCAGGTGCAAAGGCCCCAGGCAATAAACACAAGTGTGACCGTCTGTCAGAGACATTTTCTGACAGCACTGGTCACACTTCTTGAAGCCTGAGACCTTGCCTTCCTTTGACATCCTAGGAGGATGGAAAACACAACAATCCCAACACACAAATTAATCCCTTACACAAACACACAGGAAGGGAATAACCAATGGGGAAGTAGGCCTGACTAAAAAAACTTTATACTAAAGATTATAAAAAAAGTTTGAAAACAAGGGAATAGGGTGGGCTGTAACTAACTACAGACTAAACTGACACTAAAAGGGAAAAAGAAACCCCTAACTACTCTTTTTCTTATTTTACAAAGCAAAACTTACCTCAGCTGGCAAAGGAGACCTCTTTAGCTAAGCGCAAACGAGATCTGGTAGTTCCTTTGCATCATGGGATATAGGGTTGCCTCGAGCTGGTAAAAGGAGTTCCTAAGCTAAAGCAGTAAAGTCGGAGCCGAGGATCGGCTCCGAACCCATTCAGCAAGAATGAAGGCGAGATTGACAACTTAACATCCTGTACTGCAGCTGTATTAGCACTCGAACATCTACATTTATGGTAGGTACAAAACTGTACTAAGTTCATCGTGCATAAAGCTGCAGTAATCACAGATGGGTAGAGTCCCAAAGCTATGCATAGGGTGGTAGGTACTATGAGGAACTGGGTTGAGCCAGAATGCCCTGCAAAACAGCAGTGGCAAAGCCTGCTCTTGTTCTGGAGTATAAGGGTAGGTGGTAGTGTTTTGTGAAGGTATGTACAGAACTCCAAGTGGCTGCCTCCAAAATATCCTTAGTAGGAACGCCTCTGAGGAAGGCTGTAGAGGTGGCTGTGGCCCTGGTGGAGTGAGATCTGATACCAGTAGGGACAGATTTCCCATGATAGGAATAACAAAACCGTATGCAGTGGCCAATCCACTTGGAAATGGTCTGTTTGGTAACTTGTTTCCCTTGAGCCCCTACAGCATAGGACACAAAAAAAGTTTTTCTGATATCCTGAAGGACTTTGTTCTGTCCAAATAATAACGTAGCTGCCTATGGATGTCTAAAGTGTGAAGCAGCCTCTCCCCTTTGTTTTGAGGGTTAGGATAAAAGGTAGGTAGGTGTATGGCTTGATTTAAGGCTACCCTGGATACCACTTTTGGCATAAAAGATGGGTTGGTACGAAGGGAAACCCTGTCCTGATGGAAGATGAGGAAGGGCTGCACCGCCATGAGGGCCTGTAGTTCAGAAACCCTACGAGCTGAAGTGATGGCCAGAAGGAAAGCTGTTTTCCAGGACAAATGTTGCAGATCTGTTGAGGCAGCAGGTTCAAAGGGAGGCAATGTTAATTTTTCTAGTATGTAATTAAGGTCCCAGGCTGGTATTGGTTGCTTCCTTGGAGGTCTTAGATTCTTAGCCCCTCTGAGGAACTGTCGTAAGAGTGGGTGAGAGAATAAAGGAGGATCCGTGTTGAATTCTGCAGAAATGGCTGAGGCATGTATTTTTATGGAAGAAAATGAAAGTCCACTGTTCAGCAGTTCAGCTAGGTACTGTAAAACCTGAGGCAAGTTCAATTTTCTAGGGTCCTGGCCTCTTTTCTCATTCCAACAGCAAAACCGCTTCCATTTTGCAGAGTAAGCTTTTCTAGTAGATGGCCTTCTGGCCTCCAAAACGACATCCTGCACCTCCTTGGAGAGTAGGGACTGTTGTGGTGTCAAGGAATTTTCCATGCAGCGAGGTTGAGTGTTTTCAGCTGACTGTGAAGAGTTTTGTAGCTGTTCTGAGTCAGTATGAGAGGCATTAGAGGCAGGGACCAGGGAGGAGTATGTGTTAGGCTCCTCAGGAGTGGATACCAGTGTTGCCTTGGCCAATCTGGAGCAATCAGTATCATCCTCGGTTTGTCTGTTCTTGCTTTCAAAAGCACCTTGGGCAGAAGGGGCAGAGGTGGGAATGCATAAACTGTTCATGCTGTCCAACTGAATGAAAGGGCGTCCACTTTCCAGGCCTTTGGATGAAAGGTCCTTGAACAAAACTTTTTCAGTTGATGGTTCCCGTGGGAGGCAAAAAGATCTATGTCAGGCCTCCCCCACGCTTGGATTATCTCTGTAAACACCTGAGGATGTAACTTCCATTCGTGTGGATCTGTCATATTTCTGTCTGCCAGTGTGTTTTCCAGTCCTGGCAAGTACTGTGCTTGAAGTTCGATTTGTCTTTCCAGAGCCAAGTTCCAAAGAGTCATGGCTAGTCTGCACAAGGGGTATGAATGTGTTCCTCCTTGTTTGTTTATATACCACATTACTGTGGTGTTGTCTGTTCTTATCAGTAATTGTCCTGGATGCAGGAAGTCCTTGAAAGCTGCAATTGCATTTATCACTGCTAGCATTTCTTTTTGATTGATGTGAAGGTGCTTTTCCTTTTGGGACCATCTGCCCTGAATGCACCTGTCCTTCATGTGCGCCCCCCAGGTGTAATCTGAGGCGTCTGTGGTTATGACTTGTTTTGCTTGAGGCTTGCAGAATGGAAGGCCTGTGTTTACTTGACATGCTTGGGCCCACCATAGAAATTCCTTTTGCAAACATGAAATTATTGGTATAATTGCTTCCAAACTGTGACTGTGTTGAGACCATAGATTTTTTAGGTACCATTGAAGTTTCCTCATATGCAGCTTTGCACATGGGATTAGAAGAATGCAAGATGCCATGAATCCCAGAGCCTCCAGGATTTTCCTTGCAGTAAGCCTGGTACTTTTTGCTAGTGTTTTGAAGTACTGAGATAGTTGCCCTTGTTTTTCTGGCGTAAGATATGCCATCTGGGTGTTTGCGTCCAAGTTGGCACCCAGGAAGGTTATTTTCTGAGATGGTGTTAGTCTTGATTTCTCCTTGTTGATGGTATATCCCAGAGAAAGCAGTAACCGTGTCACATAAGCCAGATGTTCCAGTAGTATGCTTGCTGTCCGCTTGGATCAGGCAGTCGTCCAGATAAGGGTAAATTTGTATCCCTTGAAGTCTGCAGTAGGCAATCACTGATGCCAGGCACTTTGTGAATACTCTGGGCACAGTAGATAAGCCAAAGGGCAATGCAGAGAATTGATAGTGGATTGAACCTGCAAGAAATCTGAGGTATCTTCTGCAGCTTTGTCTGATTGGGACATGCAGGTATGCCTCCTTGAGGTCCAATGTTACCAGCCAAAACTCCTTGCCCAGCATGGGAAGAAGTTGCTGTAATGTAAGCATCTTGAATTTTGGCACGAGTAGGAATGTGTTTAGGATGGATAAGTCCAAAATGAGTCTCCAGTCAGTTCCTTTTCTTGGTACCAGAAAAAGTCTTGAATAAAAACCTTGACCTTGTTGGAGTGTAGGTACCTTTTGTATAGCTCTCATGTTTAGGAGCTTTGAAATTTGCAGTTGTGCCTCTGCCCTTTGATTTTGTGGCAGGTTTGGCATGCCTCTCATTTTTGGAAGAGTGTGAAATTGAAATTTGTAGCCTCTGTTTATAATGTCCAGTATCCATTTGTCTGTTGTGACAATATGCCAATTGCTTGCAAATAATGCTAGTTTCCCTCCCAAAGGTGCTGTCAGCTGAGACTTGCTTGGCATGGAAATGAGGGAGTCATTGGGTTTGCTTCCTGTATTGTTGTGCACTGTCTTCACCACCTCTTGGTGCTGGAGATTGCCATTGTCTGCCTCTATATGATCCTTGTGATTGCCCTCTGCCCCTTGTGCGTCTGTATCTGCCTCTTTGGGGCTTGTCAGTGGCTGGAAAGGACCAGTTTTTTGAAGGCCAATTTCTGCTAAAACGTGGTGGTTGGACCTGTAAGAAAGCCTTGACAGTTTGCATAGATTTGGCTTTTTCTTCCATTTTCCGTAGTATGTCCTCAGCATTAGTACCAAATAATACATCCTTTTGTAAAGGAGCATCAAGAAGTTTAGCTTTCACATGATCAGGTAAATTTTGTTCCCTAAGCCAGGCATGCCTGCGAATGATTGATCCTGTGGCAGCCGCTCTACTGGAAGCCTCTAGGGCATCATAACCACATTGTAAGGTGTGTTTACCCACTTGCTCCGCACTATGCATCATATCCTGTAACTCTTTTAAATCTGGTTGTTCAGGTTGAGACATTTTGTTCCTTAATTGTGATAACAGGTACTGTTGATATTTAATCATATGAAACTGACAGTTTAAAGCCCTCATGACTAGGGTGGCTGAGGTATATACCTTTTTACCCCACCTTTCTAGAGATCTGGATTCCCTTTCTGCAGGGAGTGGATTCTTGGCAGTGGAGGCCTTTAATTCCTTGGGGCCTTGTGAAATGGTTTCAGGGTCAGCATTATGGCCTTTGTAGAGAAATTGGTGAGAGCTGGGTACTCTGTAGTACCCATCAGGTTTTACTGGTGCAGGAGGCAGAGAATCAGGGTTAAGGCAAGTCTCCGAATAGACATCATCCAGTACATCCAAAACAGGGGGTATAGCCAGAGGTCTGCGCTGAGGTAACCAAAGAAATTCCCTAAGTCTTTTCTTGGAATCTGAAAAGTCTTGGCCTTCCCAATGGAAGTGTTCCCTCAAAGTGTGCAAGGTTTCCCCAAAAGAAAAATCCTCAGGAGGGGATACAGAAGGAATGGACTGTTCTGCAACCGAATCCTCAAAAGGGGAGTAAGAGTGTTCCTCTGCATCAGAATGTTCTGATAAAATGGATCCCTGATCAGAAGAGGGAGATTCTTCCTCCACTCTGGGTCTCTTGTCAGGAGGGGGCTGAGAACCTCTGATAAGAGTAATTAAATCCTCAGCCATTTTAAGCATCTGTTTCTTAGGCATGGGTCCAGGAGATAGGCCCTGTGCAACAGGCCTCGTGGGATGCCTGGCTGCTTTGGATTTAGTAAAAGCCTTTATTGAAAAAGAAGATGAGGGCCTAAATACACCATGGGTGGAGGTGGACCTGTCCACATTAGTAGGCTCGACATTAGAGTCTGGGAAAGGACCGAGGACCCAGCGGTCTCTGGTACAGAGAAAACCGCCAAAGGAGTGTCGTCGGTAGTCAGGGACTGCAAAGGCGTCTCGCTGAGAACCGGACCACGTGTAGCCTGTTTTGGCGTGGTGTCGGGGGACCGCTGGTCTCGCGTCGGTCCTTTTCCTTGCGTTTTTTGGACAAAACTGTAGTCGGAGTGTCCAACGACATCTTATAATCAAAAGCTTTACCAAAGTAGTGTTGGGCGAACTCCGCCCGACGCTTGATAGTACGTTTATTGAAGGTAGCGCAGCGACAGCCCGAGACGCCGTGGTCTGGGCCCAAACAAGGTATGCAACGGAATGGAAATCCTTATACGGTATTTGCTTCCCACAAGAAATACAATTATTAACTTTTTCTGACATCGGTCTGAGGCAAGAAAAGTTTCCCCAACGGGGTACTTAGCTTTAAAGAAGACTTCGGTTCCAATTTTTTTTCGTAATTCAGGAGCTGGCCGACCGGCACTTGCGAACTGCTTCTGCTTCGGCACCGCGGCAAAAAGACTGAGAACATGGCGCCGGCTGTGTCTTATATACTCTGGCCTTACTGACGTCAGAAGAGTAAGCGACGACAACCGACGCCGGACCAAGACTTTGGAATTCGGCCGACCGAGGGACCGCCTGACGGCTGAAAACCCATCTGTGATTACTGCAGCTGTATGCACGATGAACATCTCTACAACGGCAGAAATGGGAGCCGTGTAAGGATCGAGGTTTCTCTCACTGGCCCAAAAGGAGAATCTTTTCCATTTACTGGTATAGGTCTTTCTGGTAGAAGGTTTGTGAGAAGTCAGAATATGTATAACCTCCAGAAAAAAAAGTCATGAAGCCCGACTAGGGATGGAAATTAAGCTGTCAAATTGAGGGTGTGTAGAGAGGGATGGAACACTCCTGACATGTGCGTCAGCAAATCTGAATCATTTTGCTTCCCAGTGATATTGCTTTCTGAATTACCATCTATATCAGGGGGAATGGTGGGAATGCATAGAGAAGTCCCGAGGGCCAATCTTGAACAAGTGCATCTCTGGGTGCCTCCCCTTCCAGGTGAGGCAGCTGCTGCCTTTGGCATTTAGGGGGGTGGC
Source organism: Protopterus annectens (assembly GCF_019279795.1). Taxonomy (NCBI): domain Eukaryota; kingdom Metazoa; phylum Chordata; order Ceratodontiformes; family Protopteridae; genus Protopterus; species Protopterus annectens. The sequence goes on from NC_056750.1 coordinate 594,230,488, forward strand.
AAACAGATCGCAGCAAGGCTGACCCCTTTGTGAAAAATCTGTTCTGCAATGTATGTGTTCAGAGACCACTCATGAAGCATCAGAATAGCCCTGCTAAGCCTGTCGGCTATCACATTGGATTTCCCCGGAATGTGCATTGCGACCAGAAAGCGCTGGGAAGACACTGCCCACTCCCAAACTCGAAGGGCTTCTCTGCAAAGGGGATAAGATTTGGTCCCTCTCTGTTTATGTACCACACCACCGACATATTGTCCAAGTGGATCGCAAATGTCCCTAGAGGGAGAAAGCTGTGAAGTACTTGCAAAGCCAGAAGCACTGCTCTCATCTCCAATACGTTGATATGCAAAGAAGCCTAGTGTTCCTGCCACGTGCCTTGGACTGTTCTCCCTATATAATCCCCCCCCACCCTATCTGGGAGGCATCCATGGTCACGGCGGCAACAGGGGGGGGGGGGCAGAACAAATGGTCTTGTCTGAGGTTAGATGTCTGGACTGGGTCCACCAGCGAAGAGCCTGTTTGCACAATTCTGTTATCAGGATGGGGGTGAAAAAGAGGCAGATGCTGCAGTGACCATTGGGCAAAAAGTAACCACTGCAGAACCCTCATGTGCAGTCTGGCTAATGGGACTAATGTTATTGTAGAGGCCATCGTCCCTAACAACTTGAGCACCATCTTTGCTTTCACTTTCCTTAGAGGAAGTAAGTTCAAAATTTGTTCCCCGAGGTTCTGAATTCTCTCTATGGGAAGGTAAGCCCTCATTGAGATGGTATTTATTTTGGCGCCAATAAAATTCACATGCTGAGATGGCGATAATGCAGATTTTTGCCAGTTTATTGTAATCCCTAACTGCAAGCAAGTTGAATTGGTGGCTTCTCTGGCCTGTAGCAGTAGATGCATGCTGGTGGCAGTCAGGAGCCAGTCGGCCAGGTACAGAAACCCTTGGAATCCCCAACGTCTTAAGTGAGCCCTTACCACTGCCATGCATTTGGAGAACACCCTGGGGGGCTGTGGTGAGACCAAAGGGCAGGGTGCGAAACTGGTAATGACTGGCCCCCAGCCAGAAGCACAAGTGATTGATGCTCTGTCCATTTTGATATGGTAGTACGCATCTTGGAAATTTATGGAGCACATCCAAATGTCTTTCCCTTACAACGGGAGTACAGACTGTAAGGTGACCATTCGGAACTTGGACTTCTGTACAGATTCAATTTGATGAGATCCAAGATGGGTCTCAAGTCCACTACTCTTTTTAGCACCAAATAAAATCTGGAGCAAGTCCCTAATCCTACTTCGTCTGCGAGGACGGGTTGGCTGATTCTTTTTACTAGCAACTTTTGGATTTCTAGAGTTGTTGAATCCCTGTGATTGGGTGGAACATCTGAGATTCGTCTGATCCGAGGAGTGGGAGAAAAAAAGGGAATATGGTAACCTCTGGTAATTATCCTTAATACCCACTTGTCTTGAGTATCATGCCAGGCTTCTGGGTACAAGGATATATGACCCCAGACTGGCTCCAGAGACGCACATTTGGGCATATTTTCAGGAACGCTGATGGGGACAACCACGAAAGGAATCGCAGTCTCCCTGGTTCTGCGGACCTCCCCTGCCTCTAGGGCACCATCTACCATTATTTCCTCCTACTCTGCCTCTGGAGAAGGAATCACCTGGTTCGTCCTGGAAAAACCTCTGCGACTTCTTGAACCACATTTTACCTCCCTTCTGCCCTTTGGGATAGGGTCTAAAAGGAACAGAATAACCGACTCCCACAGCAGACAGGGTTTTCCCTTCCTGTTCGCACCTGGTGAGTGTGTCCTTTACCTTGGTTCCAAACAATGAGGATCCATCAAAGGGAGCAATGGTAAATGTAGACTTAAAGGCCTCTGCAAAGTTACACAAGCGCATCCAGGAGTGTCTTCTAAGAGAAACTCCTGAACCTGCTGTCCTACTCGGTCAATCAGCTGCGTAAGATATCAGCCTCATGGAGAAATTTACAATAGAATTTAAAGTAGACATCTGTGCATTAACCTTCTCAGAGAGCGCTTCAGATAAGTTACCTTGCAGAGTCTCTCCCAGTTCTTTTAGGAGATCTCTCTGAAGCCTTGGGAAATGCAACAGGTAGTTCAGCGATCCAAGTGTAAAGCCGCTGAAGAAAAGATACACTTCCCGTACCGCTCCATCGTTCGAGACTCCTTGTTCGGTGGATGGACAGTGGAGGAAGTTTCAGCAAGTTCCTTTTTGGTGGCTGCTGCCACCACCATGGCATCTACTGGAATGCCCTTAGTAAGTCTTTGTCCTGAGGTGCTGACAAAATATTTATTAGGTCTTCTAGGAACCGGTTCCACAGAATTAGGAGATTCCAACATCTTTAGACTCACTAGATCTAGTAGCTCATCAAAAGGTGGAGACACCCAAGAGGTGGAGGGTTGAGATCCGAAAGCCTTCATGTACACAGACTCCTCATCAGAAGGGGATGTGGTGGGCCAGCCGCCTCGCTGTTTGAGGATCTCAAGGATATCTGCGAATGAGATATCAGAGGACAACTTGGGGACCCTTCTGACTCCTCGAGGTCAGTGTCTGATGTAATGGACGCATCAGGTGAGTAAACATGTTTCCTCTTACAAGTTTTCTTCTGAGGTGGCTCCTCAGAAGGAGATTCTGGGGAGACCTCAGAAGACTAGGCACCACTCAGAGGTTTACTGAGGCTGCGAGTCTCTGCTGTGTTGGGTGAGAGAGGGAGCGGAGACTGAAGTCACCGCTTTAGTGGGAAGAGTGTCAGTACCTCTGTTTGAAAATGAAGACCTGGACAGCACACTCCATCACTTCGAAGGCCGATCCTCCCGGCTCCAAGGTTGAACCCCAGTCCGAAGATGCAGAGGCAGTCCTTGGCGTCGAGGAGATGGGCTCCGAGGCAGATGTGGGGTCCAAACTCACCCGTGCCTTAGCACTGAGACGTAGGCTTGGAACCTAAGAAATTCAGGTCCAAGCATCCTCCTCGGGCCTGACCAGAGAACTTGGGACCCTTGACCCCACGGACAGCACCGAAGGGGTCGCAGCAGACATTGGAACCAAGACACCAACTGAGGTAGCTGGAATCGACCTGTCCACAACCAGAGGATCTGATATCTCTGGCTCGGAAACACCAGAATGGCTCAGAGGAGGAAAATAGACAGGGTGTATGGGCACATTAGGCTCAGGAGACGACTGGGACAGAGCCAAAAGTAAAATTTGCCAGTGTCGAAGTTTGAAGTAGTCTGCGCACTACTTTCTCAACATCCTCATCAGAAAGGCTCCTAGATGACCTGGAGGATAAAGTGGGAACTTAGATCGCTGAAAGATAGGCGACCTAACAGTCGGTGAGACCGGTCGAAGTACAGCTGACTGGCTCAGAGACACAGGCTCAGTTATCTGCTCTGAAACTCCTGGACCCGAAACTGATGGATCCACAGTAGAAACCTCTGTCGGCACAGAGACCAGTAGAGCTGGCAAGGATGTAGTCAGTTTGGCAATTTTGTGTGGTGGCTCTGACAACACAGAATGAATGGTAGACCGCTTTTTTGTAGAGTTGGCTATGTCTTTCTTGGAGTATGAAGAAGCCAACTCATCCTCAAAAGAATGCTTTAACAGTCCTTTCAAGACAGGTTTGTTCTCTCTCTTGAAGAACATGGGGACTAAAGGCATGACAAAACAAGCAAGACTCTTGGAGGTGAATAGCACCCAAGCAATAAACACTCAAATTGTGCCCATCCGTTAAAGATATTTTCTGGGCACTTTTTGTACATTTTTTGAATCCCGAAGGCTTGTGATCTTTAGTATTCTTAGACATTAGTGCAACAACAACTAAAGATAATAATGAACAAGAACTACTTCAAAACAGTTAGCCCAGGCAACAGCAAAGACAAACAGACCGACAGAGGACTAGGTCCTCTAATTTAAATAGGCCTAGCCCTAAGAGATGAAGATAAAATAAACAGAGGACTAGGTCCTCTAACTTAAACGGGCTTAGCTCTATGTGAAAGAGAAAAAACAAAAACAATTAATTAGCACAGCAAGTGATAGCGATGCAGGGATACATGGTCAATGGAAGGACAGCCAATCAAAACGCAAACAGTAAACAATGCAGCAAATTGTCTAAGACAGACACGGAATGTGATGAACACTAAACTAGAGAATACAATTATTCTCAGTCAACAAATAAACAAAAAACGTATAGAAAAGTTTTCACGTAGCCATAGCCAAAAAGCACGTCTGAGCTCAACAAGTGGCAAATGAGATCTGGGATACATTAGCAGTGCATTATGGGATACCTCCTAGAAACAAGCCAACCAGAAGTTTTTGAGCTAGAGAGAGTGGCCGAGTCAAGCTGAGGTTCAGCTCCGGTCCTAAGTGTAAGAATGTAGGCGAAATAGGACTACAGAACATGTACATGTTCCAGTTACAACTCCTGATGTGTTTAAGTACAGCAAACGATTTAAATGTATACCTAGACTCAGTGTCTCATTTGAATACATGACGCAAGCAACAGCAGTTGCTCTATGAATGGAGTTAAGGATGTAACGTTTGGTAAGGGTATTCAAGGAAGACCAAGAAGCAGATGCTCCGATATCCTGGATAGGAAGGCTTCTGAGCAAAGCCTGTAGATGTAGCTTGAGTTTTGACAGAATGTGCCTCTGAAAGAACTGACAACGCCTTGCCTGTTTTGTCATAGCAAAATGAGATACAGTCAGTAATCCACTTTGCCAGTTATCTTGTAAATCTTGTAACGCAATTTAATGGGTGAAAGACAAAAAAGTTTCCCATCTTTTTGAGATGTCTTAATGTGATCCAAGTACAATTGTAATGTTCTGTGAAAATTCAGGCAATGTAACAGGTACTCCACTTCAGGTAGAATGGATGGTTTAGTTTTAAGAGAGTCTCTATCCTGATTATAAATTATATATGGGAACTGTGAAGACCAGGGCTGAAGCTCAGAAATCCTCCCTGGCAAAGTAATAGCTACCATAAAACACATCTTCCAAGAAAGGAATTAATATCTGTAGAGCTGATGTCTTAAAGGAAGGTCTCATTAAGGATTCGAACACAAAATTTAGATCTCAAACTGGTGCTGGTACAGTTAAAGGGGGGAGGGTCCTCGGATGAAGAACATCTTTATGAAGGACTTACATGATATGTGCAACCAACAAATGATTCGAAAAACCTTCATGAAAGAATGAGATGGCTGCCAAATGAACGCTGATAAAAGAAAAGCTAGCACTTTTTTGTATAATTCAGTCAGGAAAGTTAAAACCTCCTTTAAATAGGGAAGATTTAGGGGATACGTCTCTTTTCATGTCCCACAAGAAAACCTTTCCATTTACTCCTCATAAATCTTGTGTGGAATTCTTTTGAGAAGCCTTTATGAGATCCATCACCCCAGGGAGGAACTGAGAGCTCCTTGTCATCAAGGGAAATGGAGACACCATGTGGTTAGACAGAAGGATTGATTGTCCAGATGAGACATCCCAAATGAATCAGCGAGTAGAAGGGGACTCTGGTGTTAAAAGAAGTCTCTTCTTTAGATGAGAACACAGCAAGAAAAAACAAGTCTAACAATGCCAGAATGGTGCTATGAGAATAAGAAGTTATGTACCTACCATAATGTTCCATGTTAGTTGCCTTCTTTCTTGCTGGATGGGCTCGGAGCCGATCCTCGGCTCTGACTCTGCCTATACCAAAGCTCAAGAGCTATTTACCGGCTCGAGGCCCTCCCTGTATCCCACAATGCTAGGCGTCCAATACCCAGATCTCGTTTGGTAGCTAACACCATGGAGACTCCTGTGCCAACTATAAGGTTCATCTACAGAGGTGACAGATGGGGACATAACCTAGGAATAGTCCAGTAGAGGAATACGGCCTCAGAAGGATTCTTCTCAGTCTGTCCAGGCTAGGGGGATGGCAGGTGGGACGCAAGAAAGGCGGCGAGAAGAAGACAACTAACATGGAACGTTATGGTAGGTACATAACTTCTTAATGTTAAGTTGTCAATCTCGCCTTCTTTCTTGCTGGATGGGACAGCGTCCCTAGCACCTTAGTCCAGGGTGGCTCATCGGAACAGACTCTTGAGCACAGTGGAAACAAACTCAGCCCGATTCCTGGAGGCCATATCCAACTTGTAATGAGAAATAAAGGTATGAGGAGTGGCCCACATGGCTGCAGCCCAAATAGATTCCACTGGGAGCCTTGCTTGAAAAGCTACCGATGTGGCTAACGCTCTGGTGGAATGAGCTTTTGGTTTTACGGGGAGTTCTGTGCGTCTTAATTGGTAAATGAAGGATATGATTGAAGCCAGCCATCTGGATAAACATACTTTAGAAACTAGCAAGCCCTGCTTGCCCTCAGCATAAGACAGGAAGAGTTGGTCTGACTTCCTAAATTATTTTGTCCTATCCAAATAAAAACGTAATTGCCTGTGAACATCCAATAAGTGCAGCTTTTGTTCAGCTCTGTTTGAATAGTTAGGAAAAAAGACAGGAAGCTCAATAGCCTGATTCAGGTTGGTCTCAGAAGGAACCTTGGGTAAAAAGGAAGGATTCGTTCTAAGTGAGACTCTATCCTTGTGAATAACAAGATAGGGAGGACGAATGCAGAGGGCTTGAAGTTCCGACACTCTTCTAGCTGAGGTGATAGCTACTAAGAAGAGAGTCTTCCAGGAGAGTAATTTTAAAGAACAGGAGGCCACAGGTTCAAAGGGAGGGAGAATCAAGGAAGTTAATATCAGGTTTAAATCCCACGGAGGCGGGGGATCTCTAACCGGGGGCCTAAGTAAAATAGTCCCTTCAAGAAAGGCCTTACAAAGTTTGTGGGACATGATGCTGGTTTCTGACAGGCCAGCGTGGAAATTAGCGATAGCAGCTAATTGGACCCTAATGGTGGCAGACGAGGAACCTGCTTGAAAAAGTTCTGCCAATAAATCCAGAACAGTGTGGACAGGGGCTGTAAAAGGATCTATATTCCTGGTCTCTGCCCAGCAGGAGAAACGTTTCCACTTACTAGCATAGGTTTTTCTGGTAGTAGATTTATGCAAAGAAAGGATTATTTCATGTACTGGCTGAGAAATCTGTGGAAGCCTGGCTAAGGTTGGAAGTGGAGCTACCAAGCTGTGAGGTTGAGAGACTGAAGGGATTGGTGCAGCCCGCCTGACTGATGGACCAACAGGTCCGGCACTGGGTCCAGACTCCAGGGCTGCTCCAACAGATGACGATGCAGGAACGGGAACCAAATTTGTCGAGGCCAGAAAGGGGCAATGAGGATCATCCTGGAACCCAAAGCGGTCGCTTTCTGAATCAGTTTGGGAATTCAGGGAAAGGGAGGGAATGCATACAGAAGACCCCAGGGCCAATCGTGGACTAGAGTGTCTCTGGGGGAATGGCCGGGGAGGGGGAATAGAGTGAAGAAGTCTTCGCACTTGCTGTTGAGAGGGGTTGTGAAAAGGTCGCAACAAGGTTGACCCCATCTGCGGAAAATCTTGTCCGCTACTGACGGAGAGACCACTCGTGAGGCATGAGAATGGCTCTGCTCAGCCTGTCTGCTATGACGTTGGACTTCCCGAGGATGTGCGTTGCCATCAGAAACCGTTGGGAAGAGATCGCCCACTGCCAGAGTCTGAGTGCTTCTCGACATAAGGGATAGGATCTGGTTCCGCCCTGCTTGTTGATGTACCACACTACAGACCTATTGTCTGTTTGAACTGCAATAGTCCCGATAGGTAGAGAGTCCTGAAGAGCTTGCAACGCTAAAAGTACCACTCTCATCTCCAAGACGTTTATATGCAGGTGGTATTCTAGGGGTTGCCAAGTGCCCTGGACAGTCCTGCCCTAAAAATGCCCCACTCGATCAGGGAGGCATCCATGGTCACCATGGCAACAGGAGAAGGAAGAACAAACGGTCTGCCCTGGAGAACTTTAGGGGAGACCATCCACCAAGCCAGGTGGTATGCATGTTTCAGTGATCATTATTCTGTGGGACATTGGGAGCTGTTGAAAGGGCCATTGGGTAAAAAGCATCCACCGAAGGATCCGCATGTAGAAATGAGCCAGGGGGACTAGAATGATCGCTGCCGCCATAAGACCCAATGTTTTTAGTACAAATCTGGCCTGAATCATCTTGCACTTTAGTAGTACTTGCACATGTCGGCGAATGTCTGATACTCTGTCCGGAGAAAGTTTTGCAGACAGATCTTTTGTGTTTATTTCTGCACCTATAAATGTTATAGATTGACAAGGCGACAATGCAGACTTTTCGAAATTTATTGATATACCTAGCTCGGAGCAAGTCTGAATGGTATAGTCCTTGGCTCGAAGAAGTTGATGCCTGGTGGAAGCAGTAAAGAGCCAGTCGTCGAGATATTTAAACACCTGGAATCCCAGTCGTCTCAGGTGAGCCATAGCCACTGCCATGCATTTGGTGAACACCCTGGGGGCTGTGGTGAGACCAAAGGGCAGGGCTCTGAATTGATAGTGACTGGCTCCCAGCCGGTAGCGGAGAAACCTTCTGGAGCGCCTGTTCATTTTGATATGGTAGTACGCATCCTGAAGGTCTATAGAGCACATCCAATTGTCCTGACCCAAAAAGGGTAGAATGGATTGAAGCGTGACCATCCGGAACTTTGTTCTTTGTATAGACCTGTTCAGTCTGCTGAGATCCAGAATGGGTCTCCAGTCCCCTGTCTTTTTCGGTACCAAAAAGAACTTGGAGTAAATTCCGGATCCTTGCTGGTCTGCTGGGACTGGCTGAATGGCCCTCTTTTTTTGCAGTTTTGAAATTTCTAGTACTGCTTGATCCCTTAGCGCGGGTGGGACATCTGGAAGGGATCTGTTTCTTTGTACAGGGGTGTGGACGAAGGGAATTTTGTAACCCTCCGATATGATAGACTGTACCCATTTGTCTTGTGTGAGGAGTTGCCAGGCTTCTGGGTACAGTGACAACCTTCCCCCGACTGCCTCCGAAGGTGGATAGTCGGGCAGCCCCTCAGGGGTGCTGGAAGGGTTCGTCAGAAAAAGATTCCCTACTACCCTGATTCTGCGGACCATCTCTGCCCCTCGGGCGGCGTCTATTATTGTTCCCTCCTCTGCCCCTGGAGGGAGAGTCACCACGTACGTCAGGCATGACTCCCTGGGTTTTTGCGAAACCACATTTTTCCACCCTTCTGACCTTTCGGGTATGGTCTAGATGGAGTGGAAAAATGGACTCCCACGGCAGAGAGAGTCTTGCCTTCCTGCTCGCACCTGGTAAGTGTATCCTTCACCTGTGGTCCGAACAAAGCCGAACCATTGAAGAGGGTGTTGAAGGACACCTTAAAGGGGTCAGCAAAGTTGCACAACCGCATCCAGGCATGTCGTCTCAAGGCTACACCTGTGCCTGCGGCGCTACTCGCCCCATCGGCTGCATAAGAAATGAGCCGTATGGAGGCATTAACAATGGAGTTAAGGGTTGCCAGCTGGGAGTTGATCTTTTCCTGAGAACCAGCAGCAGATGAATCCTGAAGTGCATCACCTAATTCCTTAAGGATATCCCTTTGAAGGCGGGTGAAATGGCACAGGTAGTTCAGCGACTGCATGGAAAAAGTCACTGAAGAAAACATCCGGTTCCCGTACCTGTCCACTGTCCTAGATTCTTTATTAGGTGGATGGACAGGGACAGAAGGATCAGCCAATTCCTTCTTAGAGGCTGCTGCAACCACCATGGCATCAACAGGGACACCCTTCATAAGAAACTGTTTGTCGGACAGGGCTGTAATAAATGTTGTAGGCCTACGGGGAGTTGGTTCCATTGTGTCCGGGGCCATCCACGCCTTCAGAGCCACCACTTCCATGAGTGGGTCGAAAGGCGGAGACACCCAGGAGGTGGAGGGGCAAGAACCAAATGCGTCCAAGTACACCGACTCGTCCTCGGAGGGGTTAAGGGCAGTCCAGTTCCCCCTCTGCCTAAGGATCTCAAGGATGTCTGAAAAGGAGACATCCTCAGAGGGGGACCCTTCCGAATCCTCCAAATCGGTGTCTGAGATGACTGACTCGGGGGAGTCAACATGTTTCCTCTTACATTTTCACTTCCGAGGGGGCTCCTCTGAATGATCAGGGGAGGCCTCGGAAGAGGAAGACACACCCAATGGGGCTACCGGGAGCGTCTGTTCTCCACGCTTCGGGTCAGGAGGGTGAACAGAGACCGACGTAGGCACCATAGGGGGAGGAGCCGAAGGAGCCGATCGTGGGTCCGACCCTGGAGTCAGTACGCTCCTCATGACCTCGAAAGCGCCCCCATCGGGCAGAGAGGAAGGTCCCTGCTACAAAGAGATGAGAACCCCTCCAGGCACAGAGAGTGATGGCTCAGAGGCCGATGTCGGGGCCGAGCTCATCTGCGCCGAGGCACCGAGAGGGAGAACGGGGTCAGACAAGGGTCCGATGCAACTCGCCCGCTCGGAGCCGACGAGGGAGTCTCGGCGCCCGGATCCCTCCACGGACGGAACCAATGAAGAGATCGGAGCCGACGAAGGAGCCGAAATGTGTGGTATTGGCTCCGACGTACCTATGATTCGAGCTCCAACGAGCTCCAGCTCCGAATATAATGGAAGAGTCAGAGGAGGAATTGTTGAAGATGCAGGGATAGCCGCAGTCTGTTGAGAAGGGCTAGATAACATTTGGGCAAGTGCCTGCGACTTTAGGAGTCTACTGACCACCCTCTCGAGGTCAGTGAGCAGAAAGCCTGGAAGACAGAGGAATGTGACCTATGGCTCCGCTCCGACTGTAGTAATGGAGATCTCTGAGCCAAACGAACAGACTCCAAAGAGGGAGATCTCGAGCGTTTTCGGCTCAGAGAAGGCTCCGACACTACAACAGGAGCCGACTGAATCTCAAAGTGTCGGTTCCAGCCGGAACAGATGAGGAGGCAGCAGCTCTGCTTGGCGACGGCTCCGAACAGGGAGCCGACGGTTTGGCGGGCTTGGAGGGTTTACCCGACGAAGGCTTAGTCGGGGACCCTTCAGGCTTAAGTAAGCCCCTCAAAATAAGTTTTTTCCTACGCTCCTGCAGGACTCTCGGACTGAAGGCATGACAGATCGAACAAGAGTCCTGCAGGTGTAGGGGGCCCAAACAATACACACAAGAAGTGTGACCGTCTGTCAGAGACGTCTTCTGACAGCACGAGTCACACTTCTTGAAACCTGAGACCTTAGTATCCTTAGACATAATGACACTAACAGCGTACCAAGGAAATAAGTAACTATTGCCTAACACACTACAAACACACACACACACACACACACACACACACACACACACACACACACACACACACACTAGAACTAACACTACAATAGTATAGTACTAATAAGAGTAATAATACTGCTATAAAAAATACAGTTAACAAGACTAGTAGAAATATAAATATATATAAGAAAAAACTAACTCTACCCTAAAGGGTGGGGGGGGGGGGGGGACTCTGGGATTTCTCAAGGGATCAGAAAAGAGACACAAAGAAAAAACCTAACAAGAAATTAGCTATTTATATCTAAATAAATTTAGTAAAAAAGTTTTATACGACCTGGAGCCAGTAAAAATGCAACCTCGCAGCTGAAGCAGCAAACGAGATCTGGGTATTGGACGCCTAGCATTGTGAGATATAGGGAGGGCCTCCAGCCAGTAAATAGCTCTCGAGCTTTGGTATAGGCAGAGTCGGAGCCGAGGATCGGCTCCGAACCCATCCAGCAAGAATGAAGGCGAGACTGACAACTTAACATTGAGCTAGGCCTTGAACTCTTTGGCTTTCTACAAGTCTCTCGGAATCAGCGGAAGAGGAGGGAAAACAAAGAAGATCAAATAGGTGGGGGAGACAACTGTGGCAGAATGTGTTTATTTGATGACTGTCCTGCTGAAGGAACTACAATGAAAACAAAGGGGCACTTGGTGTCGAACTGTGAAGCAAAAACATTGTAGCAAGCCTGTCCCCACTTCTTAAATATGCCGTTCTCCACTTCAGCATTGAAGGACCATTTGTGGGAAAGCAGAGTATGTCTGCTCAATTTGTCTACAATCGTATTGGATGTCTCCATGTGAGTTACTGGAAAGCTGTGTGAAGCCAACACCCACTCCAAATAACATGATCATGGCTTCTCTGCAAGGAGAATAAAAAAAAAAAAAAAAAACCCATTTGTAATGTATCGTACTACTGCCATGTTGTCCGACTGTATGGAAACTGCACGCAGAAGGAATTTGTCCTGAAATGCTGGCAAAGCTAGGACTGACCTCATCTTGAGAGCACTGATGTGCAAGTATGTCTTTTCTGTAGTCCATGAGCCTGTGTTCCCCACCTACCCAAGAGAAGGCAAGGACATGCTTACTGTTGCTTTGGGAATTGGCTTGGTAATGAAGATCCAGTTGTCAGATTCTGAAATTCGGCCCACCACTACAGGTTTTTCCTGACTGTCTAGAACAATGTGACTGCAGGATACACTGACTGATAAACGTGATACCAATGGTCCAAAATATCCAGTGAAAAGTCCACATTTTGTGCCTGATATGAGAAACCATTTGTATGGAAGCAGCCATTAGACTAATGTCTTTAAAAACACATGTTGGTGATAGTCTGTCCTGAGACAGCAGTCATGCTCATGTGATATAAACTTAATTGTTCTCTATAATGCTTTGTGGCATATACTTCCAATGCTTCTGTGCAACTTCAATGCTGTAAAGTTTGCACAATCTTCAATGCAACTGTCTTACCATATTATTATGCCCCTCAGTATACAGGCCTTCTGCAGTTAGTGTGCCACACCAAGCAACAAGATGTGTAACTGTTTCCAGTTCTGTTTTACAGTTTCTCCCACATGTTCAAGGGACTTTGTAAATCAACATGTACACAAGTCCACTGTCCTGGGTCGCTCTTGTGGCAGAAGAGTGTAGCAAAGGACCCATCTAAGTTGGATATTGTTGGAATAAGGCTCAGTATTGAGCATTTCCACCGGCCAGCTTGTTTGAAAATTGCTAAACTTAGCTTGTATCTAGACACGTTTGGCAAGGGCCTGTGCTTAGTTTATAGGAGCTGCTCTAGGATTGGTGTGCTCTCTCTGATCTCTGGAAGGAATCCAAATGAGATCCAGGCCATCCTTCGAAATCTAAAGAAAATAAGTATTTTTATTCACTGTACCGCACTTTTAGCCATTTTAACTGGTTTGCCGTTTCACAGTTTCAACGGTTTGAGACAGTTTTCCTGCACTTTGAATTTTCTAGTACTTGTGTATTTTACAGCAGAGGCTAGATTCAGATTTGCTGAATCTTGACTGTTTGGCATTATCTGAGCAATAAAACCAGACATCTTACATTAAGAGAACACCCTGCACCCTTGTGGCATAAGAGTGTAGCACAGGCCCTATCTGACAGAGATTATTGGAATAAGGCTCAGTATGGAGCACTTCCCATTGGCCAGCTCATTAGAAAATTGCTCAACTTGTTTTAAAAAAGTGCTCTCACAGTTGCTACATAAGCCTTGCTTTTTGCACGGTTTGGCATCTGTTTTAACACAGCTCCATAGAGTTTGGCGACCAGCCACTGCTCTATTATCTTCATCTTAATCACAGGCATCTATTTGTGTGTAGTGCACCTTCATGTAACACCACACAGTGGAAGTAAACATCGTTGGTTACAGATGCAAAAGCTAAAGTAGATTTATTTTCCCTTAGATATTGCCCATGTTCCAACTGAGGAGTCCATTAAATTGTGCTTAGCTGCTTGGAGAGCACATCAGCTGGGCTTTCTACAGCATTTCTCAAAAAGCCAAACAGTTGCAGAACAGCTCAGTTCATAAAACCAAGACTGGATACAGTATGAAACAAACCAAGCAACAATGATACTAAACAACTGTTTAATAAAACAAAGCTTTCAGGTCAAACAAACCCTTCATCAGTGTACAAAATAGTAACACGTACTAAGCATTTTTATATACTATCAAAACATCACACAGCCATTAATAATTCAATTAAACAATCAATCCTAGTTAAAAACAATAGTTGCAGAAGCACAGAACTCTATTTCAAACATTTGTTTATACCTTAGTACAGGTTTTAAAGTAACAGTCTGGTTTAAACCTGGTAATACATTAGCACAAAGGCTTATTATCCACTGATATTCCTTCATCGCAAGCTTATTGTTAAGATCTCACCCTCATATATCCTTACATACTCTATCACCCTAAAAGAGAATTTATGTGTATTTCCATATGTAGTGATATGCTTAGCCAAGGAATTAGTGCCAACATTTCTTATTTCTGAATGGTGCTCAAGTTATTCTTTCCTTCAGTTTTCTGGTAGAGTTCCCAACATAAAATGCATGACAGCTATTACAGGTAGCCAGGTATATTATATATTCATTGTAACACATGTTGCTAAGCCAGAAAATATATAATTCTTACTAGTTATCGGGTGTTGAAAAGTATTAATTTTTGTTACTGACTTCACAACAGCTACAATTGTAGCAAGGAAAGGTACATGATTTAGTTGCTGTTAACGCCCCATTCTTGACACACATCTTTATAACATAACTTCAACTTTAAACTTTTGACAGTTTCTGTATGAGAAACTGGGTTTCATGCCAACTATGGGACATAATTCAGGTAGAGATGTTAATATACACCAGTTATTAATAATTCTTCTAACCTCAGAAGTAGCTCTGTTGAAAGCTGTAACAAAACATATCTTACCTACATTTAAGTTGGTCTCCTTAGTTATAAAGGGTACTTCCATTGTGTTCATAGAGAAATAAAGTTTAGTACCATCATCCCTACAGCTCAAGACATATTCACTTTCCATATCTAGGGACTCCCTATTATTGCCCCTCTCCATAAATTCATCTTTTAGTTCCTGCATTTGTTTCTTACATTTACTAATTCTAACAAACTGAGCTTATGTAATGCTTTTAAACACGTGGTGCATGCATACTGTTTCGATGGAGAAATGTATTCCTATGTGTAGGTTTTTTTTTATAAACCGTAGTTTGAATTTCAGTTGTATCTTTCGGCTTTTCCCAATTAGGGGTCGCCACAGCGGAACTCCGGTCCGCTAATGATTGGCAGTAGATTTTTACGTACCGAGTTGCCAGCCCTGACGTACAACCTTCAACGAAGGTACGCCCATTCACACATGTCTAAACACAGAAGACGCTTTAGCTGAGAATCAAACAGGACAACGTCTTACTGTGAGGCGACAACGCTACCGCAGCACCACCACCGCGGTACATTCTCACATCCAAAAAGTTAATGCTAGTATCTGAACATGTCATAGAAAAATTAAAAAATTCAGTGCTCTTGTTTAAATAGTTTAAAAACACATCTATTTCATCCCTACTACCATGCCAAACAAAAAAACAAATCGACATATCTTTTAAAGCAACTAATATTCAGAGAATATTGCTGTGGGCCATGATATACAAATTCAGTCTCCCACTTACGCAGTACTAGGTTGGCATATGTATTAGTAAAGGGAATACCCATTGCTATGCCAAATATTTGATAGTAAATTTTTTAATTGAAAACAAAATAATTATCTAGTAACTAACTGGAGTAGTTCACATATAGTTTCACTGAATCTACCAGAGTACTGCCCGTTTTTGACCAGCAGTTCTCTTATGGCATTAATGCCATAACTATTAGGTATAACAGTAAAAAGTGACTGAATGTCGAGAGTCACCATTAGAAGCGTATATGAAGTACCAAGATATTTACATGCATTAAACCAACCAGAGAAATTTCTCAAAAAAAAAAAATCAGCAGTATCCTGTACATAGCTTTTACATGTATATGCTTCTACAGCATTTGCCACTTCAACTGAAATCTCCTAATCCCAAATAGTCTCGCACCCCCTTTACAGCCCCATTAATAGAGACCCAGCATTAAGCCCCCAATTAAACCACATCCTTCCTCATTAAATAATTAAATTTACAACTAGTATTATGGATGATCAGTTCTCCTCAGTTTCTCCTTCCAGCCTGAGTCACATGAGTATCCTGAAGCAGTGTAGCAATTGCCTCAAGTACACAGAAAACCTACTATTCCTAAACCACTCAAGCTCAATTTCTGAGAGATGCATATACACTAAGAATTTGGAATCCTTGCTCTCTCATTCACAGAACAGTGACACTGAACAGGTTGTCAGCCCACACACTACACCTCCTGTACAAACCACGCTCAACACATAAAGATATGTACTCACCATAACTTTCCATTTGTGTTGTCCATTTTCATTTATCCTGGCCATATGGGTTCAGTTCTGATATCAGAATGGACTCTGCTGTTACTACAGCTCATGCAGGCCAAAAACTATCAAGCTTCACCTCTTCCCACAATCCTCCTTTCCCAATTACCTCAGATCGAGTTTGCAGAGAAGATATAAAAGTCATAGATAAGGAAGCCTTAATGGAAGCAATATCTGCTATGCGTTAAAAATCACAACAACAAAGCTACATTATTTGTTCAACCAAAAAGTTCAACCAAAAAGTCTAAAGAGGTTGGAGGATGGAGGGAGGGGAGTCAAGGATAAATGAAAATGGACAACACAGACGGAACGTTATGGCGAGTACATAACTTCTTTATCTGATGTTGTCAATTTTCATTTTATCCTTGACGTATGGCACAGAGTCCCCAGCTACCTTAGACCTTAGGAGGACTCTCAGAAGGATATTCCTGAGCACCACTGAACCAAAGGATTCTCTTCCCCTAGAGACAAAGTCCAATTTGTAATGAGTAATAAAAGGAATGGGGAGAAGCCCAAGTAGGTGCGACACATATATCATCCACTGAAGCTCTAGAATGGAAAACCACTCAAGTGGCTACAGATCTTGTCTAGGCTTCTAAGGGCACATGCTACAAAGTAATTTTCTTCTTGTCATAGATAAAGGAAATACAATACTTGAGCCATCTGGCTAAGGTCACCTTGCTGACTAGTTTTCCAAACTTAGCACTTTAAAAGGAGACAAACAGTTGGTCAGATTTTCTCATGTTCTCCGTCCTGTGAAGATAAATTGTCTGAACATCTAGCAAATGCAAACGATGTTCACTTTGTTCGAAATGTTTGGTAAAAGATCACCCACTGAACTTGTAAAATGGTTCATCTCCCAGGCCCATGCTTATACTTATCAAGGGTATCAGGATTTGTCAGAGATATGGGTTGCATGGCTAGGCTTAAAAAGGCCCTTCTGGTTGTTAGCCTAGTAAACACCTATGAACCATTAAGAATACAGGCAAATTAATAGTTTGACTGATATTAGACGTCGACACTACTTTAGGTAGGAAGGTGGAGTTTGTTCGCAAGGAAATTCTGTCTTCGGGAAAAATCAGATAAATGTGATGTACATGATATTGCCCGGATTTCTGAAATTCTTCCAGAAGAGGTTATTGCCACCAAAAATAATGTTTTCCATGACAAATACCTTAGATCACAGTCTGCAGATGGCTCAAAGGCAGAATGTACAATAGTTTGCAACACTAGGTTTAGGTCTAAAGGTGGAGTAGGATCTTTGAAAGGAGGCTTCAGCAGAAGTGTCTTTTTTAAAAATGACAAAGTCTATTGAGAAGCTAAGGAATATTCTTCCAAACCATCATGGAAGTTCAAAACTGCTGCTAGCTTTATTCTGACGGTAGAAGGGGAAGCTCCTGCATTGAAAAGAGAGGCTATGAAGTCTAAAATATTACCAACAGAAGCTGAAAAGGAGTCAATATCCCTTTCACAAGCCCAAATGGTAAATCTCTTCCATTACTAGTATATAGTTTATGGGTGGAAGGCTTACGAAAACCTAGGAGAATTTGGCATACTGGGGAGGAAAGGTTAGGATGCCTAGGAACTAATGGAACTGCAGGAACCATGCTGCCAGTTTGAGGCTCAGAATGCCTGGATAAACTAGTCCATCTGGATGGGACAGAAGGTCTTGAGGTGGGTGCAGAGTACAAAGTTGTTGAATCAGACAAGGTGAAATAAAGTGAAACCATATCTGTAGAGACCAAAAGGGAGCAATGAGGATTACTTTACTCTTCAGAGTGCTTTCTGCAAGAATTTTGGAATTAGAGGCATTGCGGAAAGGCATATAGGAGTCCTGAGGGCCAAGTGTGGGGAAGAGGATCTCCTGATGACTTCCCAGGAGGGGAAATCGGGGCAATGTAGTCACTGCACTTGTTTAGGGCAGAGGCAAACTGGTCACAGCAAGGCTGACCCCACTGATGGAAAATCTTTTCCGTCAATTTTAATTGAGAGACTACTCGTGAGGCTGGAGAATACATCTGCTCAGTTTGCCTGCTATCACACCAGAACTCCCCAGAAAGTGCATTGCTATCAGAAAGCAGTTGTAAGAGATCTCCCACTGCCACACATGGAGTATTTCTCGAAAAAGGTGATAGGATTTGGTTCCTCCCTGTTTGCTGATGTACCAAACTACTAACATAGATTGTCTGAATTGCAATTGCTTCCCACAGAAGTGCCATTTGAAAGACTTGCAATGCTAAAAGAACTGCTCTTAGTTCCAGAACACTGATATGCAAGTTGGCCTCTACGTGGGACCAAGTGCCTTGGACAGTCTTAACCAGAAAATACCCCCACGTCCATCTGGGCGGCATCTGTGGTCACTATAGCCTTGGGTTCTGGAAGTACGAACATGTGGCCCAGGAGAATTTCTTTGGAGTGAATCCACCAAGCTAGAGCCTTCCTACAATGATTGGTGATCAGAATGTTATCTAACATGGGTTGGTTTATAACAGGCCACTAAGATGCTAGCAGCTACTGTAGAATTCTCATGTGGTATCTGGCTAGGGGGATTAGGGTTACTGTTGCAGCCACAGAACCTAGGGCCTGTAAAATAAGTTGAGTGGATACTTTCTTGCTGTGAATTATTTTCTGAACCTGAATTATGACTTTCTGAAGTCTCACTGGAAGATGCTACAGTTGTTGTGGTAGTCAGCACTGCCAAATATAAACTCTAAACTCTTGAGTCGGAGTCAACTGAGATTTTTCATGTTTACAGTTATTCCTAGGTATGCACAGGTGTTGAGAACATAATCCCTTGCCTCTATTAATTGATGCCTGGTTTGAGTTGTAATGAGCCAGTTGTCCAAATACAGAAACACCTGGAATCCGTGCAGTCTAGTGAGTTGCTACTATTGCCATTCATTTGGTGAACAACCTTGAGACTGGGGTGAGACCAAAGGGCAGCTCCCTGAATTGGTAATGACTGGCTCCCAGCCAAAAGTGGAGGAACCTCTTGGAGCACTTGTCCATTTTCATCTGGTAATACACATTTTGAAGATCTATCTAGCACATCCAGTCATACTTTTCCAAAAGTGGAAGAACGGACTGTAGCGTGACATCCAGAATTTTGTTGAATCGATTAGTTCAAAACACACCGAGATCCAAAACTGGTCTCCAAGTCCCCTGTCTTTTTTGGCACTAAAAAGAATCTTGAGTAAATTCCAGATCCTCTCTGGTCTGTTGAGACGTCTTGGAGGACTCTCTTCTCTAGCAGTTTTTTTTTACTTCTAGAACTGGTGGTTTCCTCTGACTGGGTGGAAATTAGGGATTGTTCTGCATATACGGGGATGAAGGAAAAAGTGAATAACCTCTAAAAATAATCTATTGCATCCAAGAATAAAGTCAAGTCTTACCATAATGTTCCATCTGTGTTGTTGATCTTTCATTCATCACTGATGGGTTCAATTCCAAGCCCTCAGAACCAAGTCTGCCTAATACCAAGCTTGAGCTAGCAAAAAACTCTTGAGCTAAGCTTCTGCACACAATGCTCTTCTCCCGGTTACCTCAGATAGAGTTTCCCCATGTCACACAAGTAAAGCAGAGGCCTTTTCTGCACAAATGCCCTAAGACACTACTTGGACCCAAAGTAACCCCCAGGAGCCTTTGGCAGGGGAAGGAGGGTGGGAAGTGATGAATGAAGATGATCAATGCAGATGGAACATTATGGCAAGACATAACTTCTTTATCTGATGTTGTTAATCTTCTTTCCATTCATCACTGATGGGACAGAAGCTCAAGCTACCTTGTGGTCCTTGGGCGGCCCTTATGGAAGAAAGTTCTCAAGTACCACTGATCTGAAGGCAGCTCTCCCTCTGGAGACCACATCCAATTTGTAATGATTGATATAAGTGTGGGGTTTAGCCCAAGTGGCTGCTGCACAGATATTATCCAAAGAAGCCCTGGCGTGAAAGGCTACAAAAGTTGCCACAGATCTAGTAAAATGGACTCTAATATTCTGTGGCATAGGTTCTTTTGCAAAGGAATAAGTGAAACATATGCAGTCCCTTAACCATTTTGACAAAGTGCCTTGGAGACAGAATTTCCCATTCTAGGCCCAGAAAAAGAAATGAAGAGTTTGTCAGTTTTACCAATAGCTTTGGTCCTGTCTAAATAAAATCTCAATTGTCTGTGCACATCAAAGGAATGTAGGCAGTATTCCCCTTTATTAGAAAAATTCGGGAAAAATAATGGCAAGTCAGTAGTCTGATTGATGGAAAAATCAGAAACAACTTTGGGGAGGAAAGGCTGGTTTGTCCCGAGTGATACTCTGTCCTCGTGGAAAATAAGATAGGGTCTTTTGGTGCATAATGCCTGAAGCTCAAAAATTCATCTGGTTGACATGATGGCTACCAAGAAGAGGGATTTCCACAACAAGATTTTAAGGTCACATTTTGCTGCGTCACAAAGAGAGGTTGAGTCAAAGACTGGAGAACTAATGTGAGGTTTCATGGCTCTATACCTGGCTGTCTGATTGGAGGCCTAATGTGAGAAATGCCTTTGAGAAGTTTTACATAAATGCAGTGATATAAGGGGAGTACCATCCAACCCATTATGATAGTTTGAAATAGCCACCAGATGTAGTCATATGGTAGAGGCTGTGGCTCCATCTTTGAAAAACTTAGACAGGTATTGTAAAACCACTGTGAATGGAGCCAAATACGGATCTAGCATCATTTCCTTTGTCCAAATACAGAACCTTTTCCATTTGTCCAGATACAGTCTTCTGGTGGATGGCTTATGAGAAGCCAGAATAATGTCACGAACAGGTGAGGCGAGATCATCCTGCCTGGCAACTAAATGAAGTGGAGAAACCAATCTGTCAGTTTGAGACTGGACAGTTTCGGATGACTCAACCCTTGGGGGGTGAGAAATTAGGTCTGGAAGAGGATCCAGAATCCACGTTCAACATAACAGATGAGGTCGAAGGAAGGGGAACCAAACTTGTCAAGGCCAGAAGGGAGCTATGAGGATCACTTTGCATTTCAACTGAACTGCTTTTTTCATGAATTAGGGTATCAGAGGAATGAAGAGGGATAAGCGTACAGCAGTCCTGTGGGCCAATTGTGAAGCATAGCGTCCCTCGGAGACTCCCTCTTTTGGGGGGGGGGGGGATAGGGCAAAATAGCTGCTGCATTTGTTGTTTGAGGGGGAGGCAAATAGGTCACAGTAAGGCTGGCCCCAACAGCTGAAGATTTCCACAGATACTTCAATACAGAGACCACTCGTGAGGCAAGAGAATACATCTGCTCAACTTGTCTGCAATCACGGTGGAACTCCCCGGGAAATGCACTGCTATCAGAAAGTGGTTGGAAGATATCGCCCATTGCCAAATTCTCATGGCCTCTTGACACAGGGAATAGGACTTGGTTCCTCCTTGCTTGTTGATATACCAGACTACTGACATATTGTCTGACTGAATTGCAATTGTTCCAGAAGGAAGAACAGGTTGGAATGCTTGCAACACTAACAGCACCACTCTCAGTTCTAGAACACGGATATGCAGGTTGGCCTCCAACATGGACCATGCGCCTTGGACGGTCTTTCCCTGGAAACTGCCCCCCCCCCCCACTTTCAGGGAAGCATCAGTGGCCACAATGGCTTTGGGTTGAGGAGGCTGGAACGGGCGACTCCAAAGTTCTGTGTCTGACCTCATCCAAAGAAGATCCTGCTCACAAGAATTGGTTATCTGAATCTGAAAACAGAGTGTGATAATTTGGAAACCACTGAGAGAGTGAAGAAGCCATTGAAGTATTTGCATATGCAATTTCACAAGAAGCACTACTGGTATGGAAGCTGCCATGGATCCTAGAACCTGAAGAACCTCTCTCGCTGAGACTTAATTTTGACAGAGCATCACTCGGAGCTGAAGCCTCAACCTATGAAGTCTGTGAGCTGGGAGTGACACCAGACAACAGCTGGTGTCGAAGACTGCTCCAATGAATTCTATCTGCTGGACCGGAGCAAGATTTCATTTCTCCCAGTTTACAGTTATCCCCAAAAGTTTTGCCAGTGAAAGGGTGTATTGCAGGGGTGTTACCAGAAGATGCTTGGTGGAGGCACTAAGGAGCCAATCATCCAAATACGGAAACACCCAGAATCCTTGCAGTCTCATGTGAGCTGTAACCACTGCCATGCACTGTATGATCACACTGGGGGCTGTACAGAGTCCAAACAGCAGGGCACAAAACTGATAATGATTGGCTCCTAGACGGAAGCTAAGTAGACTCTTGGAGCATTTGTCCATTTTGATGTGGTAATAAGTGTCCTGAAGATCTATCGAGCACATCCAATTGCCTTCCCTTAGAAAGGGGAGAATGGACTGAACCGTGACCATCCGGAATTTGGTTTGGGAAACAGACTTGTTCAAACTGCTGATACACAGAATGGGTCTCCACTCCCTTGTCTTTTTTGGTACCAAAAAGAATCTCGAGTAAAATTCGGATCTGCATTGGTCTGGTGGGACTAATTGGATGACTCTGATACAGCTTGTTTATTTTTGTAGCCGCTTTTTCACTTTGACTGGGTGGAACGTCGGAACATTTTATTGGAAGTTTTGGATGAGCAATGATCTTCTCCAACCAACGATCGGTGGTTACTGAATGCCATGCAGCTTGGTGCAGAAAGAAATGACCCCCCCCCCCGACTGCTTCCAGAGGAAAGCAATCGGGCCACTCTTCAGGAGCGCTGATAAGGCCAGAGATTTTTTGTGCCACATTTTGCCACACCTCTGGTTCCTGGAAAAGGAACGGTGGGTATAAGAAAAACAGACCTATGGCAGACAGGGTCTTACCATCCTGCTCACACCTGGCCAGAGTGTCCTTTACCTTGGGGCCAAACAGGAAAGATGCTTCGATGGGAGTATTCAAAAGAAGACTTGAAAGGATTCATGAGGTCACAAAGGTGCATCTGGGTATGGCATCTCAAAACTATACCTGAACCCACAGCTCTAGCCACCCCCTCAGGTCCGCGTGAGAGCAACCACTTGGACGAATTGGAGATAGATTCCAGGGTTGCGAGCTGCGAGGCAACTTTATCCCTTATCTCAGACACCTGCCCTACGAGTGTTCCAGAGAGTTCAGAGATCTAGTCTCTTTAGAGCCTCATATAATGAGCCAAGTAGTTCAGGGACTGTATGGCAAAGGTCGCTGACGCAAAGACTAGCTTCCCCAATCTGTCCATGGCCCAGGACAGTGTTGGGTGGGTTGATAGTAGGACTCTCATCAGAAAGATTCTTTTTTGTGGCCGCCGCCGCCACCACCACAGCATCGATTGGAAAACCTCTGCACCAATGTGGGTTTTCCTCGGGTGGAGGAAGTATCCTGCCAGGTCTCTGAGGAATCGCCTCAGAATCAGGATTCCAAGAGCACTGCAACATGAGCTGAACTAGCTCTTCTGCAGGCGGGGTCACCCAAGAGATAGATGGCAGGCACTGAAAGCCTGCAGAAACAAAGACTCCTCTGAAGAAGGATTGGTAGGCTTCCAGGCACCTCTCTGTTTTAACATTTCAAGGATGTCTCCAAAGGACAGGGGGTGACCGTGGGGACCCTTCACAGACATCAAAATCCATGTCCTCTGTTAACAACTCGTCAGGCGAGTCTATGTGCTTCCTCTTGCATGATCTCTCCATGGGGGATCCTCAGTGGGGAAAAATGAGGAGGACTCAGAACAGAGGGCGCCCTGCAATGAGGGGTCCTGCGGCTTTCCTGCCCGGTCTCCTGGGGAGGTGGTCCACGACAACTGTAGCTCAGGGGGGAGAGGTGTGGGGATAAGACATCAGAGGAATGCTTCCAGAAGCAAGTGCCCTCTTCATAGCATGGAAAGGTCAGCCCGAAGAGTAATGGAAGCCCAAAACCGAGAAGGACAACCTTGGAATTAGAGTCACACCATGCTCAGTCGAACCCACTCCAGAGGATGGAGCCTCAAGCAGCATCAGTGCTGACAGGGTTCCCAGTACAGAGGACGGACCTGAAGAAACACTTGGAACCATACCACAAATCGAAGAGCCTGCAGCCCAGTCACAGTGTTGAGGAAGGAATGGTTCAGCAGGAACCAAGGACCAAAGGGACAGTCACAGAGCCCAGTGAGGTCCACTACAGGCACTGAGACAGGGGGGGGGGGTTCCGAAAAGGATGTCTGAGCAGAAGGCTTTGGAACCAGTTTGGTCAAAGGAGGAGAAGGG
>NC_056750.1:594255475-594367975 GCF_019279795.1 Protopterus annectens
AGGAGAGAGAGAGAGAGAGAGACCGCGAGAGAGAGAGAGAGAGACCGCGAGAGAGAGAGAGAGTCCCGCATGAGAGAGAGAGAGAGACCGCGAGAGAGAGAGACCATGAGAGAGAGAGACAGCGAGAGAGAGAGAGAGAGAGAGAGAGAGACAGCGAGAGAGAGAGAGAGAGACAGCGAGCGAGAGAGAGAGAGAGAGACAGCGAGAGAGAGAGAGAGAGAGAGACAGAGACAGCGAGAGAGAGAGAGAGAGACAGAGACAGCGAGAGAGAGAGAGAGAGTCAGCGAGAGAGAGAGAGAGAGAGAGAGAGACACAGACAGGGAGAGACAGAGAGAGAGAGAGAGAGACAGAGACAGAGACAAAGGGAAAGAGACAGACAGAGACAGGGAAAGAGACAGACAGAGAGAGAGGACACAGGAGTGTGTGTGGTTGTATATAAATCATATGTCAAAGTTTGTGTGTGCGCTACCTGGGGAGGGACATGAAGCACTGGTTGGACAGAGGGAGTGCTGGGAGGACTTGGCTTGGAATCCTAGCTTAGGACTCCACTCTATAGCTGTGCCAGTGGGGAGTCTTATTGGGGATCTGGAGAGAAAGGAAGAAACCAGCCCTAGACTGATCTGTGTGTGCTCTTAAAGGAAGTTCTACTTTACTGTGTCTGTATTTGTTATCCTTCCCAATGTGGACGCCCCTCACTGGTGTTAGTGGTGAGGATTGAGGGTCCCCGATTACTGGGCCTGTGCACTGGCATCACAGATGGTGATTTAGTTCATGATTGAACAATGTTCATATTAATATAGTAAGGGTTTAGATGATAGAAAAGACACATTTAAATATATACACAATTGTAGGGGTTGAGATACATTAAACAAATGACATGGTTTTAGCATTCCATGTAATTTATTAATAGTATTACAATTTTAAACGTGTACTTTTTAAATGTTTTGTAATTCAATTAGTAATCTTATTTGATTGGTCAGTTGTGGAAATGTATAAAGAGAGGTAAAATTGGTGTTTGCATCTGATAAAGTTATTTGATGAAAACGCAAGTGTTTGAAGCGTTTATGTGGATGCTGTAGTGTTTGATTTGTACATTCAGTAAAGGTTCCTTGGAATACACTTGGCATGGCTTGGTTGACATTTGGATTATTGGTACCCTTTGATCAAGTTTGCCCTGTTGTGAAATGTATCCTAAAGACAACCCAGTTTATGGAACAGGCTCCCCATTCATGTGAAGCAGAGTTCCTCCCTAACCCAATTCAAGTGCAACTTGGACAATTGGATGGGAAACCAGAAATTCATCCCTGGTTTGGCACCTATGTCTCTAATGCAAACAGGTAAACTGTAAATGGTTCATCTCCCAGGCCCATGCTTAAACTTATCAAGGGTATCAAAACTTATCAGAAATTTGGGATGCATGGTTAGGCTTAAAAAGGCTCTTGTTGTTGTTAGCCTAGTAAACACCTATGAACCCAAGTATAAATCCAAAAGAGGGATCTTATTCCTGCACTTTTAGCATTTTTTGAAGCCCGAAGGAGCCTTGTTTTCTCAGCCATAGTAAAAAGGGCTGGAAAAGGACAGACCACACACAGCAAAGCAGAAGATATAAACTACACTCAATCCAGAAACTAAAACAGGAAACCAGTGGAGTTTCTGCCCCCCCCCCAAAAAAAAAAAATAAGAAAGTGAGAAAGAAATTATCAACAATGATACTAAATCAGTACATGAAAGTAGTCCAACAATGATAGCAAAGAGTACACAGGAGTGTACAGAAAGGTGAAGGCATTTACAAATAGAGGGGTAGAGAATGAAAGGGACAAGAGTTAAAAACAAGGTAACAATCACAGAAATAGGGTTCATAGGCTGATACTAGGCTATTGGCCCTAAGGCCTATGCAAGCCTAGCCATAACAATTCCCTGGAAATTTTTTCCCACAATATTTACTCCTCTGGGCCCCTGTCTAGCAGGGCGACTGACATGATCCCAGAGGTGAATTTCCTATCTCCCATCCAATCATCAAGGTTCCTTTTGAAGAGGGCCAATGAGGTGCTCTGCCTGACATGTATGGGCAGTCTACTCCAGAGTATGGGGAGTCTCTGCGTCAGGAACCTATCCCTCCAGCATGTTTTGTTCATTGTGATAAGGTTTAGATCCCTGGAGTGTGTGGCTCTGAGGGATTGGGATTTCTTTAACTGAAGCATGTCCAACAGCTCAGGGATTGACATGGCCTTGTATGTTAAGCAGAGATCGCCTCGGAGTAGAGGGTATGCCACAGAGTATAGCTGGAGTTTTTTTTAGACTGTCAGCATATGGCATCTGTTTAGGCCTGTGATTCTTTTAGTGAGGTATTTCTGTGGCCTTTCCAGCTGTTGCAGATGTCTTGTGAGGTACATACCAAATGGGGCATTATACTCTATAATGGGTCTAATGAGGAAGGAATACAGTGGTACAATGACCTCCTTTTTTCTGGATGAAAAGCCCTTAGTGATGAGATGTGCCATGTAGAAGGATTTCCTGACTGTTGTGGCGATGTGGTTATCGAAAGTGAGACCACTGTCCACTTGTGTCCCCAAGTCTCTCATCACACTTTCGATGTTTAGTGTCCTGCCACCTATGTGGCAGTTCATGGGTACATGTTTTTTTTCCAAAGGGGATGACTATACATTTCTTGGCATTAAGCTTGAGCCCATTGCTCTGGCACCACGCATCTGTTTCTGTAAGGCCCTTTTGTAGAATATCCACATCATTTGGGGATTCAATAATGGCTCCCAGTTTGCAGTCATCTGCAAACTTTGTTAGCCAGAGTCCCTTAGTGCTGGCCTGTACATCAGAGAAGTAGATACCAAACAGGAGTGGTCCCAAGACTGAACCCTGAAGTACTCCACTTGTCTGGAGCTGGATTTGGAGTCAGCTACTTTTATAGTCTGGGTTCCGTCAGTAAGCCAGTTGGCAACCCATCGAGTGACGTAGGGATTTATGCCCAGCTTAGTAAGTTTATCTATGATTCCAGAGTGGGGGATGGTGTTGATGGCCTTGGCGAGGTCCAGATAAGCCGTGTGGACCTCCTTACCCTCATCCATAGCTCTGGAGATCGATTTGAAGAAGTCAATCAGATTCAGGAGACGAGATCGGCCCTTCACAATCCCAAACTGGGTGGGGTCCAGTGTCTGGAGGTTGCCAATGTCTGTTTATAAGTTCCATGACAATGCGTTCCATGCCCTTGCAGATCAGGCTTGTCAGACTGATGGGACGGTAGTTCCCGGGATCCAAGGTGGATCCTCCCTTGTGGAGCGGGATAACTTGCGCCACTCAGTGGGCACTAAGCCTGAGGTGAGGCTATGATTAAACATGACACTTAGGTGGGGTGCCAGTTCATTTTGTAGTTCATGTAGTACACAGCCTGGGATGTCATCTGGTCCCATGGATGCTGTATTCTTAGCTTTGGAGTGCTGTTTCTACCTGTGTGGCTGTGATTATTGGAATTTGGCAATCTTTTGGTATTGAGATGGGCCCTTTAGGGGGTGAGAGGGGAGTGAAGTTGGCACTAAATCGATCTGCCAGGATATTGGCAATATCCTTGGGATCAGTATATTTAATGCCATTCTGTTGTAGCTCAGAGCAGATCTGTGCATTGCCATTTAGATTCTGGACGACTATAGAATGCCTTGTGGTTGTCTTTGGAATCTTTGGCAATTTTATTTTCGTAATTAGCTTTTGAGGATTTTATGAGGGATCTCAGCTTCTTACTGAGGCTGGTGAGGAAGTTTTTTGCATCCTGGGATTTTCCTCTTTTCTGCAACAGTTTCTTCCTTCTGTTGTATTGTTTATAGCAGGGGACCACCAGATTGGCTTCCTTTATTTGGAGAAGAGCATATTGGTTCTATTTGGGATGGCACGATTCATGCACGAGTGGATGTGCTTGTACAGTGCCTTAGTGTAGGATTCTGCAGTCGAACTTCCAGATCCAGTCTGCGTGGGTGTTGTGAAGTTGGTCACTTCTGACTTCAGTAGCATGAAGTTGGCTTTGGAGAAGTTTTTTAAGAAGGTTTCCTTACTGGGGGGTGGGGGTGGGATGTGGATGTCAAGGGTGATTTGCTTATGGTCAGACCGGACCAATGAGAGGGTGACCACTGGTGTGGAGCATCTATCTCCCATGTTGTTAATGACCAGGTCTAGGATATTGGAGCCCCTGGTGGGACAATGGATTAGTTGATCAAGGGCGTTGGAATTTATGAATTCCAATAACAGTTGGGAAAAGGAGTTGGTACCAGAGTAGTTTTCCCAATTAATGGCAGGGTAGTTGAAATCACCTAATATTAGGGTGTTTGGTTGTATCTTAATATTTTCCAGTATGTTTAGGACGGTGCAGTGAGAATCTTGGGGTATGGTGGGGGATCTGTAGCAAGTTTCAATTTGGATTGCAGTCTTACCTAGTGTTAGTTGCACCTGAAGAATTTCAGATGCATTGTGTTGGGCAACTAGCCTGGAGGTGTGAATATGGACACTCCTCCACCTTTAGTGTTTCGGTCTTGGTTTTGTGGCCGAAAAGTGTGGTTAAGAATTGTAGCCTGGTATTGCAGGGGTGCTCTCTGGAGCCTTGAACCAGGTCTCAGTCACTGCACAGATATCGATGTTCTCCATTTTTAGGAGTGCCTCGAGAGAGTGCATTTTGAGGTTTAGACTTCTAGCGTAGAGTAGCATTACCTTCAGATTTTGCATGCTTGTATCTGTTACGGTGGTGGTTTTATCCTTTGAACCTTTCCTAAAAAAGGCATTATAGGGGTGGCAAGAGCTTTAGCCAGTAACCTGAATCCCAGGGGTGACAGGTGCAGACCCATCTCTGGCAAAGCATCGTGGTTTGTCGATCATGTCTTCCCAGGCAGACAAATACTGGATCTCAACCAAAAAATAAGCGCAGAAAAAACCAAAAACAAAAATACCACGAAGAGGCAAGATAACAAACTTTAGCGTACGTTAGTTTATTGTCCGCTTTCATCCGTAGACTTCATCAGAATAAAACAACCATCAATGATCAAAATATATATAGCAACATCAATCAAGAGTTAATTGAACAATTAAAATTGTTAATTAAACTATTAAAGATACAAGCTCAAATAAAAAGGGAACTAAAATCAACTGATTTATTCACAGACAGTTCCCTATACTTTAAAAAACAATTAACGTTTATGGTGTCATTAAGACCAGGATGAACATCAGAGTTAAGTCTAATTTGCCAAAGGGTCTCACGCTGTTCGAGGTGGTTTTTAAATTCACCTCCCCTTAAATCCGAGTGGACAACCTCTAAAACAGAGAACAAAAACTTTTTGAATGTAGGGCAAATAGCTGAATGCTTGAATAAAGCATTATTTTCATCTTTATGTTTAATGGCGTAAAGGTGCTCTCTGATGCGCGTTTTTAAACATCTACTGGTCATACCGACATAAAATGATGGACAACTAGAACAAATACTAATATACACCATGCCTTTCGTGTTACAATTTACAAAACTAGGCACACTGATAGTGTCTACTATCATATACTAATAATGTTTTTTAAAGTATAGGGAACTGTCTGTGAATAAATCAGTTGATTTTAGGTTCCCTTTTTATTTGAGCTTGTATCTTTAATAGTTTAATTAAGCATTTTAATTGTTCAATTAACTCTTGATTGATGTTGCTATATATATTTTGATCATTGATGGTTGTTTTATTCTGATGAAGTCTACGGATGAAAGCGGACAATAAACTAACGTACGCTAAAGTTTGTTATCTTGCCTCTTCGTGGTATTTTTGTTTTTAAATACTGGATCTCCTTTGAATGACACCAGAAACTTAGCCAATTGTTGAAGTCAATCATTTTGTCCTTAGACTGTGGTATCATTCTGGGCGAAGGCAGGATGCTACTCAGGGCTAGGGTCATACCTGCCTGGGTCACATGATCCAAGAGCTCTTCCATGTCTCTTTTCATGTAGTCCATGGAGGTACGTCTCAAGTCATTTACTCCAGCATGGACAATGACAGTCAAATTTGTACTTGTTGTGGAGTGACTTGAGTGCATGTGTTATGTGGCAGATCCTGGCACCCGACAAGCAGCCGACTGTAATTTTCTCCTTGTTCAGCCTGGTGAGTGGGATGTCAGTGTGCCTGACTATAGAGTCACCTATGACTAAAGTGTTGGGTACATTGTCTTGCCTTAGGGGCTGTTGTTGGGTGGCACAAAGGTGTCGTGAGCTGTGTGTCACTTTGGCTGTGACTGATGTTGGTTTGCGTTTCGGCTTCGGAGGTCCTTGTTGCTTGGGCAGGTTAATGTTAAGGGCCTCCGCATATGTGGGTTTAGTGTTGCTATGTGTGGGAGTTGATGGTGTGGGTTTTTA
Source organism: Protopterus annectens (assembly GCF_019279795.1). Classification (NCBI taxonomy): domain Eukaryota; kingdom Metazoa; phylum Chordata; order Ceratodontiformes; family Protopteridae; genus Protopterus; species Protopterus annectens. Next base: position 594,261,849 of record NC_056750.1, read on the forward strand.
AGGGCTATGAGTTGCTAGAGGTGTAATGCAGGTGTTAGCCTTCTCCTCTTGACTGTTTAGCACAGTCTTGACCAGAGAGAGCTTTGCTTCCAGTTTGGCTATGCAAGTGCATCTCTTGCAGGTTGTAGTGTTGGGTGGTAGGAGGAGAGGATTTGTCTGTGTACATGAGGCAGGTGCCGCATTGCCCCAGTATGCCCAGATTCACCAGGTGGACAGGAGAAACCACTGGAAGCTGACCTTGGACATGCCTGTTTAGGTGCTTTTTTGTAAGGTTTAAGAGCTGTTTTCCCTTACCTTTGCAAGGTACTTTGCAATTGTAGGCTGTTTAGTGCCTATGATTAATTTCTCCTTATTGACCAGGAGAGCTGAGTGCTTGTATCAGTTTCAGGCTTCCTAGTGCTTTACAGCAGGTTCTAGAGCAAGTGCTAGTCACAGGGGTTCAGATTTTAGTGCTATAATTGCAAAACCAGCTAGTTTTAAGGGAAAATTTGAAGAGCACTCTTTCTGGCACCTGGAATACTTCAACTGTAGCCTGTTAGTGCTGCACGATGTGAAAAATGTGCAAACACACGCGTTTTTAAGCCAGAAAGTTGAAAGGGATCGAAATCAGCCCAAAAAGGACAATAAAATTACAATTTCAGAGCTGGAAACCACTCCTCTAGCGTTAGGCAGTACAATGCTCACCAGTCCCACTGGTAGGCAGTAGGACTTCCCTCTGTCACAGCAAGGTCTGGATAGTTCTGAGCACAGAAAATAAAGTCCTGAGACAAGCAAGGCCTGGGATATGGACTGGTTAGGAAAGGTGGGAAACAAGCAAACAAGATAGTGTATATATATATATATATATATATATATATATATATATATATATATATATATATATATATATATATATATATATATATATATATATATTTTTTTTTTTTTTTTGTTGAAACAGGCTAAACAATGCAATAATATAGTAAATAAACACAGAAAAGTCTAACACACTTGAGTGTGTAGTTCTAAACAGTAAATGCAATTAAAACTCTACAAAATTAACAATTTAAAACTTTTTTAAATGATTAAAGAAATTTATCCAAAAAGAGAGCTTGGCTCGAGAGCTATGCCAAACCCATCTGTCTTGAAAAGCAGCAAACGTGATCGGAGGTAATTGGGAAAGAAGGATTGTGAACAGAGGTGAAGCTCAAGAGGGTTTGGCCTGTGCAAGCTGTAGTAACAGCTGAGTGGCAACTGAACCCATACATCAAGGATAAAATAAAAATTGACATCAGATGCCATCCTATACGGAGGTACTCACCAGAAGTTTATCTAAACACCAGAGACCTCCAAAACACAAACATGCTACACCTAATACAGTAACTACAGCACTCAATACACATAAAAACCACAAAGTACAAGCATCTCAACCAAACAAGCCCTTAAGGCAAAGCACATCTAAACCAAATCTTTTGGTCACAGGCAACTCCATAGTGAGAGACACAGATGTCCCACTCACCAGGCTGGACAAGGAGAAGGTTATGGTCAACTGTCAACTGTCATACACGCACTCAAGTCTCTCCACAAGTACAGTTATAACTCCATCATAGTTCATGTTGGTGTGAAGGACTTGAAACATACCTCACTAGACTATATGAAGGCAGACATGACTCAACTCTCTGAATGTGCGTCTCAGGCAGTTATGCCCCATGCCTTAAGCAAAATACTACCTTCACCTAAGATGATACCACAATATAAACAAAAATGATAGACCTCAACAATTGGCTTAGTTTCTGGTGTCACTCTAAGGGGATCCAGTACCTGTCAGCCTGGGATGACATGGTAGATAGACCGCACTGCTTTGCCAGAGATGGTCTTCCATCTCTGGGATTTCAGTTACTAATAAGGCTCTTACCTCCCCCTTAAATGCCTTTTTTACACAATGTCACAGCAACAAAATTCCCCAACATAAAAATATCTTCAAAAAGCAACCTCAAGATTATGCTGCTAAAAGCTAGGAGTCTAAACCTAAACTGCACTCACTGGAAGCAGCCCTCACCTTTGAAGTTACAGACATCTGTGCAGTCACAGACACTTGGTTTTAGGCTGTAGAAAGCACCCCATCCTTACTGGGTTATAATGCTTTCCACACATTCAGACCACAAACCGAAAGTGTGAGAACTAAAGTAGGTGGAGTATGAATATTCAAAGACAAACGCCTCTAGATTGGGGTATCCTGCCATTAATAGCTTCATAGCCCCTACCCACACTGATGGCATGGACACCTATACTGGGATCTACACCAATGCCTCGTACAAGCATCTGTACAAATGTATTGACTCCACCATCCCTGATGGGACCAAAACAAGATCCTCAAGAAAGAACAAGCCTGCCTGGTGGACATCTATCATTAAAAGGTTATACAATAAGAGAAAAGTTGCTGCCCAACAGCAGGAAGGAACGGTCGCTGAATTGGAAGCATTCCCTCCTTGACTTAAACATGCAAATAAGACACCTCGTAAGGCATTTGAACGCCAACTATGAATCCAAATTAGACTCCTCCTCAAAAGGACAAACATAACACCTTCTTTAGATACATCAGAAAACTTAAAGGAAAAACCCAGATCTGCGCATAACTGGTTGTTAATGGCAATGCATATACTGAACCTGCAGAAATAGCGAACCTGCTACTGCCAGGTTCAGTGAAAACTTCTCCCCCTGTCTCTGACACATATCCTCCAAAGCATCCCTGCCACCTGCCCTCCACCTAGCATCTCCAAACAGCAGGTTAGTATCTCCAAACAGCAGGTTAGTATCTCCAAACAACAGGTTGTAAACACTCATCTGGTGAACTAAAGAACTAAAGTAGGTGGAGTATGAATATTCAAAGACAAACGCCTCTAGATTGGTTAAACAAAATGATTCCCTTGAATTAATACAGATCCAACTGACTAGATAAAACCACTCTCCAAGTTACTGCCAGTTACAGGACACCCTCCATGAACCAGGATACCCCACACTGCATACTTGGATCTACTCGAGTCGCTCAAGATACAACCAAACTCCTCTATTTTAGATGACTAACTACCCATCCATAGGTTGGGTAAAATTATACTTGTACTAACACTTACCCATAGTTTCTTGGGCTTCATCAACTCCAGTGCCCTGGACTAGTTGGTAGACACCCACAAAATGATTCCCCAAACATTCTGGATCTGGTTCTCACTAACATGAGTGATCACTGTACCACACCATGTGTGCCCCTCCCTAGTGAAGTCTGACCACAAATCAGTATCATTGGAAGTAACATCTGACCCCTATTAGCAACTACACTAAAAAAGTTCTCCAAAGACAATTATAACCCAATACGGGACGCCATTAATAGCTTCATAGCCCCTACCCACACTGATGGCATGGACACCTACACTGGGATCTACACCAATGCCTCGTACAAGCATCTGTACAAATGTATTGACTCCACCATCCCTGATGGGACCAAAACAAGATCCTCAAGAAAGAACAAGCCTGCCTGGTGGACATCTATCATTAAAAGGTTATACAATAAGAGAAAAGTTGCTGCCCAACAGCAGGAAGGAACGGTCGCTGAATTGGAAGCATTCCCTCCTTGACTTAAACATGCAAATAAGACACCTCGTAAGGCATTTGAACGCCAACTATGAATCCAAATTAGACTCCTCCTCAAAAGGACAAACATAACACCTTCTTTAGATACATCAGAAAACTTAAAGGAAAAACCCAGATCTGCGCATAACTGGTTGTTAATGGCAATGCATATACTGAACCTGCAGAAATAGCGAACCTGCTACTGCCAGGTTCAGTGAAAACTTCTCCCCCTGTCTCTGACAAATATCCTCCAAAGCATCCCTGCCACCTGCCCTCCACCTAGCATCTCCAAACAGCAGGTTAGTATCTCCAAACAGCAGGTTAGTATCTCCAAACAACAGGTTGTAAACACTCATCTGGTGAACTAAAGTAGGTGGAGTATGAATATTCAAAGACAAACGCCTCTAGATTGGTTAAACAAAATGATTCCCTTGAATTAATACAGATCCAACTGACTAGATAAAACCACTCTCCAAGTTACTGCCAGTTACAGGACACCCTCCATGAACCAGGATACCCCACACTGCATACTTGGATCTACTCGAGTCGCTCAAGATACAACCAAACTCCTCTATTTTAGATGACTAACTACCCATCCATAGGTTGGGTAAAATTATACTTGTACTAACACTTACCCATAGTTTCTTGGGCTTCATCAACTCCAGTGCCCTGGACTAGTTGGTAGACACCCACAAAATGATTCCCCAAACATTCTGGATCTGGTTCTCACTAACATGAGTGATCACTGTACCACACCATGTGTGCGTCCCTCCCTAGTGAAGTCTGACCACAAATCAGTATCATTGGAAGTAACATCTGACCCCTATTAGCAACTACACTAAAAAAGTTCTCCAAAGACAATTATAACCCAATACGGGACGCCATTAATAGCTTCATAGCCCCTACCCACACTGATGGCATGGACACCTACACTGGGATCTACACCAATGCCTCGTACAAGCATCTGTACAAATGTATTGACTCCACCATCCCTGATGGGACCAAAACAAGATCCTCAAGAAAGAACAAGCCTGCCTGGTGGACATCTATCATTAAAAGGTTATACAATAAGAGAAAAGTTGCTGCCCAACAGCAGGAAGGAACGGTCGCTGAATTGGAAGCATTCCCTCCTTGACTTAAACATGCAAATAAGACACCTCGTAAGGCATTTGAACGCCAACTATGAATCCAAATTAGACTCCTCCTCAAAAGGACAAACATAACACCTTCTTTAGATACATCAGAAAACTTAAAGGAAAAACCCAGATCTGCGCATAACTGGTTGTTAATGGCAATGCATATACTGAACCTGCAGAAATAGCGAACCTGCTACTGCCAAGTTCAGTGAAAACTTCTCCCCCTGTCTCTGACACATATCCTCCAAAGCATCCCTGCCACCTGCCCTCCACCTAGCATCTCCAAACAGCAGGTTAGTATCTCCAAACAGCAGGTTGTAAACACTCTCTCCAAAGCCAAAAACACAGCCAGTATGGGACCTGATAATATCCCCGGCTGCATTCTAAATGGATTAAAAACAGAAACGAGCTGCACTGCAGGGTACGCTTTTTAACCATAGTCTTAAGTACTGTTTTTGTAACTACTGAATGAAAACCAGCAACAGTCATTCCATTACATAAAAGAGGGACCTACACTGACTCTAGGCTGGTCAGGCTTATGGGCCTTTAGTTCCCAATCTGCAAGGCTATGGAAAGAATAATTATGGACCTTATCAAGTAAGATATAGACTACCTCCAAATGCTTGATCAGACACAGTTTGGCTTCATTAAAAGGGAAATCCTGCCTCTTGAATTTGGTGAAATTTTTGAGACAGTCACCAAAGCCCTGGACGAACGGAAATCCGTGCATATGGCCTACCTCAACCTGGCCAAGGCCTTTGACACTATTCCTCCCTCAGGCATCACTGACAATATACAGGTTGATCTCTAACTGGGTGAGTTTGTCAGGTTGTTTGCAAACTGGCTCAGTGATAAAACGCACACAGTCAAATAGGGGACTACCTCCACCAGCAGACCTGTAACCAGTGGTGTTCCACAGGCATCGGTGCTAGGGCCTCTATTGTTTGGAATCTGCTTCCTGGATTTACAGGCTAAAACAAAAGGCCTATGGCTGACAAAGTTTGTTGATGACTGCAAACTGGGTGCAGTCATGGAGTCCTCAATGTCAACATTCGACAACAGGGACTTGCACAGATAAACGACTGGTGCCAAAGTTATGGGCTAAAACTGAATGCAAAAAAATGCATCATCATTCCCTTCAGCAAGGGCTATGTCCCTGGAGATTACCACATTAATAACACCCTAAGCATGCAATCAGTGATGAGAGATTTGGGTACATAGGTTGACAGCAATCTTTCCTTTGACAACCACGTCTCCACAGTGGTAAGAAAAGCCTTCTACACTGCCCACCTCATAAGAAAGGGCACTGCATCCAAAACAGAAAAGTTATATCCCCGTGTACTCCTCACTCAAGCCAATAATAGATTACAATGCTACCTTTGGTATGTACCTTACCAGGTACCTAACACCAACTGGAAAGACCTCAACTGTTTCTTACAAAGAAAATGTATGGTCTTCAGCATATCTCAAACGTTTGACAAACTGACATCACTGTCACTACTCTGTCTTACAGACTACTCAGAAGAGACCTTGGCCTTGCATATAAAGCAATCTCAGATCCTGCTTTAATGAAAATATTGCACATTTGTAAATCAAATGGTATAAGATGCAGTTGCTCTAGGGAAATCAACCTAGTATGTGACATCAACAGGACTTGGGGAGACAGATAGGTCTCGCAGAGGTTACCTCTCCTCTGCAACAAACTTCCAATTCAGGTGAAACAGAGCCCCTTGCTGACCCTATGGATGACTGGATGTGAAACCGCAAATTCACCCAGTAGTTTCATCTGTGTCCCTCTTGGACAGGGGCAGTAGTTGATTTAGTTGATATTCTTGAAAACAGGGTCTGTACTTTGCTAGGCTTGTCAGGGCACTAGGGCCATTAGCCTAGTAACATCCTATGATCCTATGATATTAACCTTTCATCTTTTGGTTTAAATTCACCTCCCCTTAACCATTCAGGTGTCAGATCCTGATCAACATGAAGGTTATTCCAGTTGTCTTCTGTACTTGCAACTACATTTATGCATTTTCATCTGATCCTTTGCCTTACATTATTTTGTTTTTTTGGCACATTCAGTTGCTGCCTGATTTTTGTCTACTTCTGGTTGACTATTTCCATTACCACTTGACATCAATATGCTTCTGCTAAACTAAGTAGGGAAGTCAGCTTAGACTTGTTCTCCTCATGTTTTAAAATTTGCACTATGTTTGGATCTGGTGAAGTCAGCAGATATGCAAGCAGTCCTACGATTGCAGATCTATCTATGTATATCAGTTCTAAGGATACCCACCCATACCTCCTTCAGAACGAGGAATATATAATCTTTGTATACAATGATTTTTATACATCATTTGATAAATGTAGCATTTTTCATGCTTTCCTGTCCAATTGATCCAATACCTTTTAGGGCCAGTCAATCCAAAACTTAAGTTAGAACAGGAACAGCAAACTAGTTAACAGCTTGGATTTTGTTCCTAGAGGTCAGGGCCATTTTCAGTACTAATTTTAGTCTTGGTCTCATTTATTCCTTACAGAGTTTTGTTAATGTTTTATTGTTGATATTTCATCAATTCCCAAATATTTATACACTCCCTCCTGCTTGGGTTCCTTTATATCACATTCTTGTCCCAGACTATTTTCTTGGCGCTGCAGCAGCTTTCCTGCTTTAAAATGTTGGTTTTGCACATTTATCAAGACCAAATTACATTCTTGTATCATCTGAGAAAGTTTTGACCACTTTAGTTATGCTTTCAAATCCTCATCTGATAAACTATATAGTTTTAAAACATCCACAAAAAGGAGACAAGTATTTACACTGTTTTTTTCGTGAGCCAAACTGTAAACTTGACCTAATCTGTTAAGTAGGCAGCTTAATGGGTTAAGAGCAACATAAAAAAGCAACAATGACAGAGCTTCCCTGGAATAACTCCCTTCAAATTTTTTTTATCCGTGATAGTTGTTCTTTATCATGGCTTAGTTGCAAAGTGGTTTGCCACTGTTTTATGGTCATTGTAATGTAACAGATCAAGTCTTTTATATCTGTAAACTAAGCACTCCTTTATCCATGAATGTGAGATGCCGTTAAATGTTTTTGTAATCTACCCATGCCATACTTAAGATTCTTTCCATTTTTTTTACAATTCTCCCTTATGACTTCATTTAACAAATGAGCCTTGGTTAAATATGACTTTGTTACCCTTTTGTTCTATTGCAATGACTGAGATGACTTCTAAACAACTATAAACTCTGTCAGAGTCGATTCCAGTATATAGTTTATCCATTGTTGGAAGGCAAATGTTTGGTCTATAGTTTTTAGGATAGCTTATAAGTTCACTGTTAAGAAGCAGTATTGTTTTTCCCTTTTGTTAACTAGGTTGGTGTCTATTTGGGGTATACTTATAAGTAGTACTTACACAGGGCTAAATATTCATGTAAAGATGTTGATATTTTTAGCCAGAGGTTAAGTAATGAATATGGGTCGGGGGGTTTCCAGTCGAAAGCTTTTCTAAATTTTGTTTCAATTTCTCTGGCAGTTACTTCATCCCATTTCATATCCTGTATTTTTGAACTTACTATTTATTTTACCTCTATCCATTCAGCATCCTTATTATGTTCCACATGGTCTTCAAAGATATTTCTCCAAAATGTGCATTTCTTTTTTTTTTTTTTTTGTGTTTCTATTCCTTTTACCTTGTTTCCCAATTCCCTATAAAACTGTTTTGGGTCATCAGTAAACTGCTTATTTTGTACTTTTCCTTTACATTTACAGTATCTGCATATCTTTTAAGTTTTTCTGCCTGTGCTGATTATCTTTAGTTTATTATTTGCAATAACAGTGCATGACCGATCCTGGTTTGTTCTGATACTGCACATTTTTTTTATCATGTCCAAGTATTTCTGTTTATCCGTTATCTCTTCTATACTCCAACAGTGACACTTATTATTGCCTTAAAGTTTTCTCTAGTTGATGCTTCCCTGATGGCATTTGATTTCTTCCCTTCTTTTCTCTTATTACTGTGTGTTTTGCAGCAAGGCTTCATCGGTTATTAATTTAGCTACACAGCAATATATCCTATTTACGTCAGTTATATCACATGAATTTTTCTTAACAGTCTTGATTACTATGTTCACTTGCTTTATTAGACTGAATATTTTGGGTCTTCCTGATTTTCTGTAATATTTCTTTCATCGATCTTAATAAGTCTATCAATCTCTACTAAAATCAAGCGACTCTTCATTTAGATAATTTTTTTCTAAACTTGGAACACATTTTTTGTTCTCTATTTCCTGCAGGCATTATACAGAAAATCCCAGCCCATCTTCCTGTGGCATATATTCTTCAGCTGCATCCTGAATCATCAGTTGCTCTTTCATATGGGAACTCACTGGCCTATCACTCCACAACACTGACTGTGTCAGAGTTGCAACTGCTTCCTGCTCCTTCCTTTGCTGTGCAACTCCAACTGAAGTGCTGAACTTTTGTTCTGGCTTCCAAGGGCTCATGAGCATCTTTGTGGGCCAAGTGATCACATGCTTCCCGTTCCACCAGTTTTTCCTTAACTTGGGGACTCATTGTTCCATCATACTGTGACATAACCAGGGTTGGACTTTCTACCCTAAATCCTTCACTTTGCAAGTAATCTACAACTTCAGTTTCTACTTCTTTAACTTCACCAATACTAATCTGCTTTTCTACTTCCCCCCTTTGTTTCATTTTTTGTATTGTAAAATTTTCCATATCCAGATGCCTTTTCTTGTATTTCACTTCAAACATCTTTGCAGCTGCTTTTTTGTATTGATTACGTTTGCTTTCTCCTTTGCATAAATACTGCACCATATTAAATCTCGCTATTTCTCATGTTCATATTTCTTCAGATGTCTCCCGCTCCACCTAGTCCTCCTTACTTTAGGAATTTACTTGTTCCATCGTGCTTTGACAAAATGTGCTAGCCCTTTTACATTAAATCTTTCACTCCTCAGGTATTCCGTAACTTATTTGTTCAACTTCCACTTTACTAGTTTCTGTTCTAAAGATCCCCCTTAGTGATCTTACCTTTTGTATTGTGAATTTTTCCATATCTGGGTGCCTCTGCCTGTATTTCTCTTCAAATATCTTTGGATTAGTTTGGCTTTCTCCTTTACATAAATATTGCACCACATCAGATCTCACTTTCTTTCCCACATTCATCTTTTTTATACCTTTCAAAAATCTCTATTTTTTTTCTTTATATTTTTGCTCTTCTGTCACTTCTTTTTTCCAAACAATCCAAAGTTTCTCGGCCTACATGTTTTTCATGCATCTGTTTTATTAAATGAACACAAATCTGCATTTGAAGCTTTTGATGTTTTTTCTTGTGCAAGTATATTTCTTTCCTGTAATTTCTTTTTCTGAATATCTTCTACCTGGAAATTCTGGGCTTCTTACATAATATTAATAATACACAAATTTCTCCTTGTCCTCAATAATTCAGTCCATCATCTTTATGGTACTTTTCTGGTCTGTCAGTTTCTGTGGACCAATAATTCCTTCTACAACAAACAGGAACATCCTTCCCTGACCATGGCCTAACCCCACTGTAGGAATGTTTCAATTTTTTGAGGATTCTACACTGTCATTTTTTTCCAGTCCTGGCACCAGTGCACATACCAGGATTGTGCAGTTTTTTATTCTGGGACTTTTGCGCCCAGCAGTCTTTTTTTTTTTTTTTTTTTTAATTATTATTTTTTAACCTACGTCTATCCATGATATATGCTATATAAAATGGCCTATATATCAATGCTGTCTTGATGATATTTTGAAAAAAACATGGTCCACCTTGTGAAGGTACTCTCAAAGACCAGAGGATAAATTCAGTTCCACCAAAACTACTCTCCTTTGCTTGCTGATTTCATCTCCACTCCATTTTGACCCCTTTGCTCCAGTGTGGCTTTGGCCATGTTGAGAGCAATTCCCAAAGAGACAGATTTGGTGCAAATACTCCCTTATGTTGACCAAATGATCTAATGTGTCCATCATCCAAATACTAAAAAATCCATATTCTCAAGAGAGTTGCATACGAGCTGCAACCAGTGCCATACAATTAATGAACATCCGGGAAGGCTGTGATGAGACCAAACAGCAGGGCACAAAATCATAAGTGATGGGCTCAAACATGGAAGCAAAGATACCATCTAGATGCTAGATCTATCTTTATATAAAATAACCATCCAGAAAGTGCACAAAGCACATTCAGTCCCCTGCCTGTAGGCATGGGAGAACTGACTGCACCATGACCTTTCAGAAAGGCTCCTTAAATGTATTGAGCCAGCCAAGATCCAATATCAGCTGGAGGTCCTTAGTCTTTTTGGGCACTAAAAAGAACCAAGAATAAAACCCAGATAATCTCTGGTCTGGAAAGACCTCCTTGATTGCTCTCTTGTCAAAGAGGGCATGAGCCTCTTAACTGCCACATCTCACTGCCTGTGTCTCATTGATGGGTAATGAGAAGTCTGCACAGATGGAGGTAAGGAAAAGGAAATTAAGTAGCTTCCGCATACAATTCCCCTAATCAGAGAGTCCAACGCGATAGCTATCCACGCAAGTATGTGCAAGAAGGGACATCCCTCGACTGCCTCTAGAGGTAAAAAGTTGGGCAACACTTCATGGATCATAGGAGCAAAATCTTTGAAAAGATCCCCCATTTCTCTGATTGCCTGGACAAGCTCTACACCTGTGGCTGCAACTAGACTGAAAGTCTCTCCTGCCCCAGTAGCATCTGTCCATCTGCTGTATTTTCTAGGACTTGCAAAGCCAGAAGTTCTCGGCTCCTTTCTAGTTAAACTGTAATGTCCTTTGAGGGGTAATAAACTTAATCCTAACAGCAGTGAGTGACTTGCTTTTCTGCTCACACGTAGGCAGTCTCTGACCCGCTGTCCAAACATCATAGGTCCAAAGGAGGCATTGAAAAAAGCCACCTTGAAATGGTCCAGGCACATTTCCTTGTTGCCCTGGTGGCTCAAGTCACAATGTAGAACAGATGCACTAACAGAAGAAACTGTATTAATCATAGCTACTTGAGTTTCTTTTCGAGAATGCAGAACACCCACCTGGAGCCATTTCAAGGTTTCTGCTGTCTTTTGCATAATCTGCATCTACCTTTCCATATGCACCACGTAGTTCAGGGCTCTAATAGAGAACACATTAAGACACAAACATGCTTCCCTAACTTGTACATTATCCTGGAGTCTATGCTGGGATGATGAATGGACTGTGGCATCCTTGGGACATTTTTTTTGTAGCAGCAGCCACAACAATGGAATCAACAAGGGGTCCTTTGTTCTGGAAATGTCTGCCTATAGGAGTAAGCAAGATCCTATCCAGTATCAGAGGGGTACAGCTCAGCCACATCTGGCTCTGTCCAAACTTTGGAACGGACTATATTAACCAACTTATCTGATGGGGCACTACCCAATCACTTGGAGGAAAGAACTGTAGCCCTCCTGTAAAATCTGCTCTTCCAGGGAGGCAGGGTCCAATGGCCATGAGATCCCCCCCCCCTCTCTCTCACACACAATCTCCAATATCTCACTTCAGAAAGATCATCCAGAGGGACTTCGGGAGAAGCCTCCTTTATTCAAATCTGTATTGTTGTGTGTGTCTGTGTCCTGAGTTTCTTCTTGTACTTCTCCAATGGTGGGGGACTAGGCTCCAGAACCTCATCAGAATGGCCTGGGAGATCACATATGATGGGTGCTTAGCTTCATCAATATCCTGGGGTGGAACTGGTGCCACTGCTACTGCAGACACAAAAGAATTAGGTGCAGTTTCCTTCTGCATAATGTAGTCCACTGAAAACACTACCATATTGGAATCTGTACCAATTGCAAAACAGCTAATGTTAAGGGTGTAAACTAGGACCTTTCGGTAGCAAGACCTCCTGGGTTGAAGCAAAGTCACAGCCCTTCGTTCCTGAAGTAAAGAATACTGCACTCTCAGAGCTAAGAATGGTACCGGCTTTAATCAGAGTTAATAATCTTGGAGCCAAAGTCTCAACACAGACACCCAAGGACCTAGTACTATCCATGCTGATTGGATAATTGTTGAGGCTACCTGTGCCAAAGCAGTCAGACGGGTCAACTCAGTCTATGCTGAGTGGGCTGGTGCTGCAGTCAAAGCAGATCCTAGCACTGCCAGTGCCAAAATAGGGCCCAGAAGAGGAAAGGCCAGTGGGGGAGCTGGGATCAAACCACAGCCCACAGTAGGAACTCAGAGACTGAGATGACACTATAAAGAATCTACGCTTCCACAAAGGCTGACATCATACACTCCCAATGAAGCTGAATGGACTCCTTTGAGACCTAAAAGAACATACTGAAACAGTACAATGAGGTCTGGAAGACATTAGCAGATTGGTGGAGTACCAGCCCAAGGTGGAGTGGCCAACCTTGGTGTCTTTGCTTGAGAAAATTTCTCGAGTATGAAAGATTCTTCTGCATTTCTTTTTTCTTTCTCCTCTGAAGAAGTATATGTTGACAAGCTCAACAGAATGGAATCAGCAGGGGTAAACCCCTTGAACAGCTTGTTTCACTTATCAGCCAAGGTCCTGGTACTGAAACCCATACAAATGAAGCAGTTGCTACTGCAATGCAATGCTTCCAAAAAACTAAACAAAATTAATTAGTGCGGATCCTGCCGGAGTAATTTATGCACGCACCTTTTGAGCTTCCGAAATCCAGCACTCTTCCATCTGCCTACTTAACCGAATAAACTTCTTGAAGCTCCAATGAGGTGTCTTTATTCCTCCTACAGAGAAGGCAACAGAGACAGTCTCTCTTAGATCTGCTAGCTAAAGTGACTTTATCCTGACTAATCCTTTAGACTTAGTTTGTTAGTCCTGTTACCTTCTATTTCACAGGTGCGATACCAGACCTAACTCAAGCTTTCTGAATTACTTTTTTTTTCTTTTGACTGGGATGAATATCTGGAAGAGGAAGAGAGTGCATTGATGGTGTTTTTGAAAAGGGTACTGAATAACCTCTGGCTATAATCTTCCGGATCCAACTATCATGTGCTAAAGGCCAGCCACCTTTTGGGATACAAGGAAATGCAATTCCAGACTGCCTCAGGAGGGACAGTTATGCATCCATTCAGGGATTCTACTATTTCCTGTGGGGAATGACCACAAAATCCTGGACTTTGTAAGCCAATAAACAGATAAAAAATAAAATAAAAAGAAAAAGTGAAAAACACCAACTGCAGAAACATACAATCCAAATTTGTTCAATACTCCAGCACCTCAGCTAAAAAGCCTTTCACAGAGTTAACTTCACAGTAGCACAAGCTACATTTAAATAACAAATCACATCATTACTCAATTAAATAAAACAATTAAACTAATAGTTAACACTTAATGCAGAAAAGCCTTCCATTCAAGTTATTTGGTGCCTCATGGTTTAAACAAAGTGCCAAACTTTAAAATACAGACTGCTTCTTTATAAAACAGTTCATTTTTAAGCGCATCATTATCCTTAACCAGAACTTGTTCTAAAATACACACTTTCAAACTGGTACAAGACCCCAAATGTACTGCACGAAAGTGTGTTGCCACAGGGCTATCCACATTTTGATTCTTGATGTCTCCAACATGCTCTTGTACTGTGGATTTAAACATTCTTTTGGTTTTTCCTATACAGCAGAAACCACAAGGGCATGAGAGACAGTAAATCACTCCCTTGGACATGCATGAGAAAATAGCGCTAGGCTGAAAAGAAATACCATTTATTTTATGAAAAGTTCTGACCACATGAATACAAATAGAGCTTTGGCCACAAGGAAATATACCAGAATTTTGTAGAGAAACAGTTAAAATTCCAGTAGGCATAGAGAACAAATTATGAACAACCATATATTTTATATTTCTGGCTCTCTTATAGGAGACAGTAAATGACTTAGGTAAATTCTTAACCCCAGACTTCCCCTTATGTAAGAATGGCCAGTAATATCTTAAGATTTTTACTAACTCAACACTATAAATATTAACGGAAGTGACAAAATACATCTTTTTATCACTGGCATTCCCTGCATGACTCCTGTATCTATTCACAGACTTCATATCATCTGGAACATAAACCACACTAGTGGTATCCCTTCTCAAGCACAATTTATTCAGAGAATAAATCATTAGTTTACTGCTATATCCCCTTTGTTTAAAGGCTATACAAGAATGTAAAATCTCTTCCTTGAGAGACTACATGATATTACACAGCCTATTTATTCTGAGCAACTCATTATAAGGCAAAGCCTTTAAAATATGGGGGTGGCAGCTGTTACTATCGAAAAATGAGTACCATCATCAAAATTTTTGTTAATCTTTGTAATAATCATTATCTACAATATTTAATTCCAAATCTAAAAAACAACAAAAATGCCTTTTTGTACACCATCAAATTGTAGACCAAAACGGTTTTCCTGAAGAGAAGGTACAAAAACAATCCACTAGCCATGCATCGCCCTTATATAAAAAAAATTAAATCATCAATAACTGTTATAAAGAACAACATACTTATTAAAAAAACTCTAACTTGTAAATAAACTCTCCAACTCAGATAAACCCATTATCAAGTTATCATACATGGGTGCAAAAGATGCAGCCATTGCTGTACCTTGCAACTGTTGACAGATGCAGTTCTATTCAAAAAAGTTATAGGTTGAACAAAAATGTAACAATTCTATAAATGAAGGTGCTAACCCAGGATAGTGCCTAGGAAAAACCTAAGACCTTCAAGTCCCACCTGATGTGTAATACTTGTGTAAAGGCTCTTGACATCAAGAGCCAGCTAGAAAAAGCCTTCCTGACAAGTGATAGGCTCAATAGTTTTTAGAAAATAGAAAGACTCTCTTATGTAAGAGTCTAAACTAATAACATACTTAAACAAGTATGAAGAAATAGACCCATATTGTGTAGAAAATAATTCTCAGCTGCCACAATTGGCCTTCCAGGAGAGGGAAAAACTTTATGGATTTTTGGAAGGCAGTAAAATTTGCCAAACAACTGCCTTCCACCTTGCTATTTTTTCCAAGCAAGATGTGGAGGTTAAATTTAAAGTCTGTAACCCTTATGTGACAAATCTTTAAAGCGGTCTACAGCTGCATAATATTCATGTTTACTAGCCACACGATATACATTACCGTCAGAAAGATGATCCATACACATATTGAAATGTTACATATAATGCAATACAACTATTTTTTGACCTTTGTCTGATGGCTTAAATAACAATATCCCTCCTAGTACTAAGACATTGCAGTGCATTCCATTCAGACTTGGTCAAATTATAACATACTTCAGTCTTTTCTTTTTTAAAAGTGCTCAGACTAACCTCAAGGGCATAATTTACCAAAGATGAAAACTCTTGAATGGTATTGTTAATAAAGGGGGAAATGAAATTACTACTATGTGGTACCTTAGAAGTACCTAAAAGACAGTAGGCATTAACAATCAGATTAATCCAGTGATGAATTACATGAGAAAAAAAAAATCACATTCCCCATCCTCTCCATCTGTGTCAAAGGAGCGGCCAACCTCAGACAAAAATAGTACAGTTTTGTACCTACCATAAATGTAGATGTTCGAAGATCCACATTGCTGCAGTCCTTACATATGGGTAGTCCGCTGTCCTCGGTCGGCCCGAATACCAAAGTATTAGGCTTACGTTGGTCATGGGCGCTCAGATCTGACATCAGAGCGTCAGGGTATAAAAGCGCATGACCGACGTCATATCCTCAGTCTTTTCTTGCCCCAGATGTCAGAAGGCCCTAAAAAGAAAGGCCACAGCCAAAAACAGAATACCTCCCAAAAACATGCCCAACAACAACCACCACCCAAACCATATAACCATGCCAAACTACAGTGGGGAAGGAGGGAGGGTAAACTGGACTGCAGCAATGTGGATCTTCGAACATCTACATTTATGGTAGGTACAAAACTGTACTATGTTCTTCATCTCACATTGCTGCAGTCCTTACATATGGGTAGAATCCCAAAGCAGAGGAAAGGGAGGATGGCAAAATCATAAAGCATTAGGGGCTGCTAAAATGCCCTGTAAAATAGCAGTGGCAAATCCAGCCCTAGACTTAGAATAAAGAGGAAGGTGGTAATGTTTAGAAAAAGTATGTACTGAACTCCAAGTAGCTGCCTCCAAAATATCTTTTGTAGCTACCCCCCTTAGAAAGGCAGTAGAAGTGGCAGTAGCTCTAGTGGAATGAGGTCTGATTCCAGCCGGAATCTCCTTACCATGATGGGAATAACAGAAAGAAATACAAAAACCAATCCATTTAGAAATAGTTTGTTTTGAAACAGGTTTTCCCTGAGAACCCAAAGCAAAAGAAACAAACAACTGCTGAGACTGCCTGAACCCCTTGGCTCTGCTCAAATAATAACGCAACTGCCTGTGAATATCCAAAGTATGCAAAATCTTCTCCCCTTTATTTTGGGGGTCTGCATAAAAGTAGGCAAATGAATCGTTTGGTTCAAGGCCACTCTAGACACCACTTTAGGCATAAAGGAAGGATTAGTACGCAAAGATACCCTATCCTTATGAAAAATCAGGAAAGGTTCCACTGCCATAAGGGCCTGTAATTCAGAAACCCTTCTTGCAGAGGTAATGGCCAACAAAAAAGCAGTCTTCCATGACAAATACTTTAACTCGGCAGTAGCTGCAGGCTCAAAAGGTTGTAGAGTAAGTTTTTCCAACACAAAATTGAGATCCCAAGCAGGAGTAGGAGCTCTACGTGGGGGTCTTATGTTCTTTGTCCCTCTAAGAAATTGCTTAAACAAAGAATGAGATAATAAAGGAGGGTCACAGTCATAGTGAGCAGAAATGGCTGCAGCATGAACCTTTGAGGAGAAGGACAAACCCTTGTCCAATAACTCAGTAAGATATTGAAGAAAAACACTTAAATCAGGCTTGGAAACATCAAAGTCCTTCCCTTTGCTCCAAATAAAAAATCTCCTCCATTTATCAGCGTAAACTTTCCTTGTACTAGGCCTTCTGGCCTCCAAAATAACATTCAAAACTTGTTGTGGAAGCTGAGACCCTCCAGAGTCTAAAACAGAATATGCCAGGCTGTTAGATGCAGAGACTGAATCCTGACATTGAGGAAGTGATTGCCCTCCTGAGACAAAAGGTGCGTAATCAAAGGCAGAGACCATGGAGGCTCTCGTACTAAGCTCCTCAGTAGTGGGTACCAGTGCTGTCGAGGCCAATCCGGCGCTATCAGAATCATGGATGGCTTGTCTTGTCTGACCTTCAAGAGTACCTTGGGGAGAAGAGGCAGAGGTGGAAAGGCATAGACATGAAGATTGTTCCAACTGAATGATAGAGCATCCACCTTCCAAGCTGTGGGATGAAACATTTTTGTGCAAAACTTTGGCAACTGGTAATTTAGTGGAGAAGCGAACAGATCTATGTCTGGAGCTCCCCATAACACTGTCAACTTTTGAAATACATGAGGATCCAATTTCCACTCATGAGGATCCACTATTTGTCTGCTCAACACATCTGCTAAGGAGTTCTGTGCTCCTGGTAGAAACCTTGCCTGAAGATTGAGGTGTAAACTGAGAGCAGTCTCCCACAAAATCATCGCTTGCCTGCAAAGAGGGTACGAATGGGTTCCCCCTTGCTTGCTGATGTACAACATGACAGTAGTGTTGTCTGTTTGAATCAACACCTGCCCTGGGTGAAGTAAATCCTTGAAAGCCATCAATGCAAATTGGACTGCTAGCATCTCCTTCAAGTTGACATGCAAATGTTGAAGTCTGACAGGCCACGTGTCTTGCACCCATTTTCCATTGAGGTGTGCTCCCCAAGCCTTGTCCGAGGCATCTGTCGTTAGAATCTGACTCGCCTCTGGTCGGGTCACAGAGAGTCCCTTGTTTAGGTGACATTCCTGAGCCCACCACAAAAATTCCTTCTGAATGCAAGGTATTATCTGAATGACAGTGTCTAGATCTTGGCAGTGTTGTGTCCATACATTTTTGAGATACCATTGAAGCTTCCTCATATGCAGTTTGGCATTGGGAAGCACCAGAATACAAGATGCCATGAACCCCAAGGCTTGAAGGACTGTCCTTGCAGTCAGCCTGGACTGTAGAGACATTCGAAGGAAATAAAGAGAAAGGTTTCTTTGTTTGTCCGGGGTCAAAAAAGCCATCTGGGAAGCTGTATTCAGTCTCACACCCAGAAAGCACATGTCCTGAGAGGGTACTAGACTGGACTTTGTTTCGTTCACAGAATACCCTAGGCATCTTAACACTACCATCACATACTGTAGATGATGAAGAAGTTCGTCCTTGTTTTGTGCAATAATCAGGCAATCGTCCAAATAAGGATAAATCTGTATTCCTCTTAACCTGAAAAAGGCTATCACTGGAGCCAAAACCTTTGTGAACACTCTGGGCGCAGTAGATAAGCCAAAGGGCAATGCAGAGAACTGATAATGTAAATTTCCAGCCCGAAAACACAGGTACCTCCTGCAACTGGGCCTGATAGGAACATGAAGATAAGCCTCTTTGAGATCCAGAGTTACCATCCAGTGATCTTTTCCCAACAGAGGTAAAAGCTGTTGTAACGTCAGCATTTTGAACTTTGGAATGTCCAGATAAGTGTTGAGGATAGATAAATCCAAAATCGGTCTCCACGTGTTCCCTTTCTTTGCTACTAGAAACAGGCGAGAATAAAATCCTAGGCCCACTTCTGACAGAGGAACTGGCTGTATAGCTCCCATTTGAAGAAGTAAAGAAATCTGTTTGTGAGCCTCTATCCTTTGCCGAGGAGGAACGTCTGGCATGCCTTTGAAAGGAGGCAATGTATGGAAATAGAACTTGTAGCCTCGGTTTATAATGTCCAATACCCATTTGTCCTGGGTGACTAAAAGCCAGTTTTGCTTGAAAAGTGCTAGCTTTCCTCCCAAAGGAGCTGCCAGGCAAGAAGAATCTGGCAGCTGAAAATGCAGGTCATTGGGCCTGTTTACGAAAGGACTGGCCCCTGCCCTCACCTGCAGATTGTGCAGGCGAACTCCATGTTCTAGGCCTGAAGGTACTCTGAGCTCTGCCCCTACCACGTCTAGATCTACCCCTAGACTGAGAATCAGAAGAAGGGTACGTCCACCCCTTAGTAGGCCAATTTCTACTAAACTTTGGAGGTTGCACCTGCAAAAAATCTTTAACAGTCTGCATAGACTTAGCCTTGTCTTCCATTTTCTTCAAAACTGACTCCACAGGGGGACCAAACAAAACTTCAGACTGTAAAGGGGCATCCAGAATTCTAGTTTTAACATGTTCGGATAAATTCTGATCCTTAAGCCAGGCGTGCCTACGAAGAACTGAACCAGTGGCAGCCACCCTAGAAGAAGCCTGTAAAGCATCAAAACCACACTGCAAAGAATGCTTACCCACCTGTTCAGAGACATGTACTAAATCCTGCAATTCTTTACACTCTATGCCCTCTGCCAAAGCATCCACTTTAGATTTTAGCTGAGAAAGGAGGAAATTCTGATACTCAAACATATGAAACTGGCAATTTAAAGCCCTCATTGCTAAAGTAGAAGAGGTATACACCTTCTTACCCCATCTATCCAAAGCTCTGGCTTCCTTATCTAGAGGAACCGGATTCTTTACAACAGAGGCTCTAACACCCTTAGGCCCCTGACTAATAGTTTCTGGGTCCGCCCTAGGACTCTTATACAGATATTTATGAGCCTCAGGCACCCTGTAATACCTGTCCGGTTTAACTGGCGCAGGAGGCAAAGAATCTGGATTAAGGGAAGCCTCCGAGAAAACATCTTGAACAACATCCAAAACAGGAGGTATAGCCAAGGGTCTATGCTGTGGTAAAAACAAAAATTCCCTAAGCCTCTTCCGTGAATCAGAGAAATCCTGTCCTTCCCACTGAAAATGCTCCCTCATGGAATGTAGAGTTTCTGAAAAAGAAAAATCCTCTGGAGGAGAAGCAGAAGGAGTGGAATCCTCTGCATCAGAATCAGAATAAGGGGTGAAATCTTGAATGTCTTCAGCAGAAGACTCTGAATCATCTGAGGCCCGATCCAAACTTCCCAACTCTGGCTCCACCCTGGGCCTCTTATCAGGAGGGGGCATAGAACCTCTAATTAAAGTAATCAAATCTTCTGCCATTTTAAGCATGTGTTTTTTAGGCACAGACCCTGAAGTACCAGGGCTGACACCAGAGGAAGGCAAAACAGACCTCCCCTTAGAAGGAGCCTTAGAAATAGTAGTAGAAGGCCTAACCACCTTAGGCATAGAAGGGAGAACAGTAACCCGAGAGGCCCCTTCAGCCTGACCTGACTCCTGTGAGGCCACATCTTGTAAAATCAAAGTTTCCCCCCGAGACTCAACAGAAACTTCAGCCGGATCCACCTGTTCCACTGTAGCTTCTAAAGGACCGGCGTCCGAAACGGACGAATCATCCTGTCTAGGCTTCAAAGATTTGTCTTTGCGCTTCTTCGGAAGCGGCCGGAGGATCCGGCGGCATATTATAATTACACCGCTTACCAAAGACTAACCTAGCGCAATCTAACCTTCGTTTTATGGTGCGCTTATTAAACCTAGCACAAAACCGACACCCGACTACGTCGTGCTCCAGTCCCAAACAAGGAATACAAAGAGAGTGATAATCCCTATGCGGTATCTGTTTCCCACAAGAAATACAATTATTCACTTTTTCTGACATCCGGAAAAAACTGAGGCAAGAAAAAACAAAAATATTCCCCAACGGGGTACTTAGCCCAACTTGGTTTCGGTCTGAAACTCGGAATACGAAAATTTCAGAACGCCGAACGGCACTTGCAACGCTGCTTCTGCATCGGACCATGCGGCAAAAAAGACTGAGGATATGACGTCAGTCATGCGCTTTTATACCCTGACGCTCTGATGTCAGATCTGAGCGCCCATGACCGACGTCAGCCTAATACTTTGGTATTCGGGCCGACCGAGGACAGCGGACTACCCATATGTAAGGACTGCAGCAATGTGAGATGAAGAACATCTTACTATTTTCAAAATAATCTAACAAATGTTATTTCCTAGACAGCTTAAACAATTAAATTTTACAGACCTACAGTCATGGCAAAGATGTGGGAATAAATTTTAACCCACGCTGTAATACTGATAATTCTGTACAAGACAAAGGGTTGCATGTAAAGTTTACAATCAAGTTATCACCATTAGTAACACTGGTTGATTTTATTACATTACAAACATTAGTATAGTCAATATCTTCTTTTCTTACTGTTAAAGTGCTGTCCCTCCTTATTGTTCTGGAAATGTCGTCGTTTTCGATTATTATTGTGGGTTCCTTGTCTGTTTTAACTCCAAAAGTTCTCCTGCATATAATTGGGCTGTTGGGGCTGTGGAAGGGGAGGAAAAGCCCTAGCTTCATTGTCGGGTCCCCCAGCACTACTGTTGACTTCAGAAGAGGCAAAAGAAACATTTGCTTGCCGTTTCTGCTTAGCAGAAGCGGTTCTAGAGCCTCCATATGTACTTTAACTGTCTTCTTAAACATTTTCCCAGAGCTACAATCTAAGATCACTTTCTAATTTGTGAATCTTCCTTTTAATGATGTCACCAGAATTCTCCTCAAGTGAAGCATTCATTGACCAGAACAACTGCTCAAAACAGGCTGTACCAATTTGTACAGAAAGGGTAAAACAAAAGACAGACATTTCTTCCCTTACTTTTCATTGTTTAAGGACACCTCTTTCAAGTAAAATTTGGATCCATTCTTTAACACAATGATGGGCAGCAGCTACCCATCTAATTTCAAACTGTTTATCAGCAGGATCAGTAGAATTAAAAGGAATAGTGGGGCATTAAACAAAAAAAAAATGTTACTGGCCACTCTTACATAAGGGGAAGTCTGGGGTTAAGAACTTACCAGAGTCCTTTACTGTCTCCAATAAGGGAGCCAGAAATATAAAAATATATGGTTGTCCATAATTTGTTCTATATGCCTACTGAAATTTTAACTATTTCTCTATAAAATTCTGATACATTTCCCTGTGGCAAATGCTCTATGTCATCAGAGCTTTTGGTAAAATAAATGGTACTTCTTTTCAGCCTGGGGCTATTTTCTCCGGTGGGTCCAAGGGAGTAGTTTACTCTCTCATGCCCTTGTGGTTTCTTCAACATAGGAAAAACCAAAAGAATGTTTAAAATCATAGTACAAGAGCATGTTACAGACATTAAGAATCAAAATTTGGATAGCCCTGTAGCAGCACATTTTCATGCTGTACATTTGGGGTGTTGTACAAGTTTGAAAGTATGTACTTTATAACAAGTTCTGGTTAAAGATGATGTTGCAAATTAAAAATAAACTGTTATACAAAGAAGCAGTATGTATTTTAAAGTTTGGCACTTTGGTGCCTCATGGTTTATACAAAGAACTTGAGTGGAAGGCGTTTCTGGATTAAGTGTCAACTATTAGTTTATGTTTAATTGTTTTATTTAATTGACTAATAACGTGATATTTGTTATTTAAATGTAGCTTGTGCTACTGTGACGTTAACTCTGTGAAAGGTTTGTTAGCCAAGGCACTGGAGTATTAAACAATTTTGGATTTTATGCTTCTGCAGTTGGTGATTTTTGCTTTTTCTGTGTTTTTTACTTTGTAATCCACTTTGGCTTCTGGGGCATCAGCCATTAAAAACTCCACCATGTCCATGGAGAAGCTCTACCTCCACATTGCTTGTACTGTGACAGTTGGAATTTTCTGAACTACATATTCTTTGCTTTTTGACTCCTGGCAGAGGACCTTTGAAGGGTCAAGAACTTAACCCTGACAGTAGAATATTGCCTTCCTGCTCACTGTGTTGCAACTGACCCTTTATCTTTGGTCCAAATAAAGTGGAGCTAGAACAAGGGGTGCTGACAAAAGCCATCCTGAAGTGTTCTGCAAATCCAGCTGATCATAGCTAGGCCTGCTGTCATCCTGTGATGCCTAACACTACTTTCCTCGCTGCTCCATCTGAAGCATTATGAAACAATCCTAGAGACAGCATAGCAAGTGTTCATGATGGCCACCTGAGACTCCGCTTACATCCATGCATTCCCAGGTGGGTTTCCTCTGGAATCTAGATCATATGCATCAAACAAATCAACTGCTCCAACACAAAAAGCACTCAAAGCATATACACACTTCTCTAAATAATCCAGGACTCTGAACTTTTCGTGCAAGGGGGGTGAGTAAATCTCATGGGCATCCTCTGGGGCTCCTCCTTTTGTGCCAGCTGAAATAGTAGTGGATTCCACAATTGATGCCTTGCTCTAGGAAGGCCTGTCTTTGGACAGCCTGAGAACATTATCTACTTTATAAAGGTATGGGTTCTACCACAGTGGGCTTCTTCCAGGCACAGTGGCAAACCAGGTCTGCTGTTTTAATTAGGAGGTGAAACTACCTAAGCTCTCCCGCAAGGGGAGGTTGGGCACTGAGGACCAGAACTCCCTCTATCTTATATCCAGGAAAGCCTAGGTATTTACTTTTACATATCCTCTTCATAGCTATGCCTAAAGGGAATTGTTCTAAAGATGACTCCTCCCCAGAATGTCAGGGCCTCAAAGGGCATTCCAATCCCATTACCTACTGGGATGAAAATGAACAGCTAAAGGAACCATGCTGGCTAGTGTGTGCAGATGACATCATAGTAGGCAAGTTTTCCATCGTTAAAAAGGATTTCCTTGGAACCATCTCAGCAAATACCAAAAATGTCAGTCTAGCCTGGGTTGATGCAGACAGTCCCCAGCTCCAGGCCTGGAATGGATGTCCAGGAGTACTTTTTTTTGGCACCAAGGTGTCGAAAACTGACTTAAACACTAAAAACTCTCCCAAGGGGCTCAGGTGTAATCTTTATCACTAAGCATTTGCCTCAACAACCTCTTGGCAACAGAATTGGTACTGATGTCACTTATGCCAAAGGCATTGACGACATGGAAAATGTCAGTCTGAGAAAGGAAATGGCTCAGGCTTCATAGTCTTCTCCAATAGTCCTAGTGCTAAATACAGGCCCCAAGGTAGGAAATGAAAAAGTGGAAAGCATAGTCACCCTGAAAAGAGGGTGCCAAAATGACACCAAGCTCCATATGGGTCTTCGTAATGGCTATAATTTTCTCCCAATCCATAAGGAATATGCACTGATCTGGAGGATGCAACAGGTAGGACTGATGCTGACTGGAATTGGAGGGATTTAGATATCAAAGCAAGACCTAGGTCAACTACTTCACTACTTCCTTAGGAAAAAAGATAATGTATATATAAATGTGGGCCAAACAGGGGGGGTAGCCATTTATTTTCTGAAAGAAACAGATGTGACAAAAATGGAAATATACAACATATCCTATTAACCATATTCCTGTAAAATGTATGGTTTGGAAATATACAACATATCCTATTAACCATATTCCTGTAAAATGTATGGTTTGCAAGATACCTACACCACAGTCCGAATAGAAAATAAGCTAACATAATGCAACAGATAAGTAAACTGCTTCATCCTATTTCACCAGTCTGTCCAATCAGACTATTGGGTACAAAGCCACTTGTCAAATCTGATCCTATCTGCTAGCGATCTTAGCCTTAAACTCCTTCAGTGTATTCCTCCCATAATCTCCCAGATCTTGTTTGCCACCATTTTGGCTGGACAATCTCCATGCTGTAACCAAGTGCTTCTTATTTTTCTATTGCTTACAACAGCTTAATGAATACAACAGGAAATAATTTGAAGCTATCAATCTCAGATGATTTTTTTTGCTTAAAATTGCATTTTATAGGACTACTATTCCTTGTTCCCCTCAATCACTTTGCTGTGTTTAAGCTGGCACCCAGTCATATCTTACTATTTTTCTATTTTTTGTGGTAAAATACATGAATATACACACACACACACACACACACACACACACACACACACACACACACACACACACACACTTGATTTTCATGTTATCTTAGCTGTCTCACTACTATTATGAAAGTCTTCCCCTACAGAGCCATTGTTATTTGAGAATAAAATCTTCAATAAAGTCTTCTAGCCAACATTCTTCTGAAAGGGAGACCTTACTCTGTTACATCCTTAAAATCTAGAGTTTAATTCCACAGGACTACTGAAGCAAACTGGGAGTCTATGATGAGGGCCTTTTCGAAGACAAACACAGTTTGGCATCATCCCATCCCACTCTGTTTCCAGGGCATATTGGGCTGGCCCACCCTTCATCAGTTTTAGCTCCTTCCCTGATGCCCGTCTTTGCAATGGTAGTTTTGGAGCAAACTTGTCAACTAAAGCATCTATGTTTTGCATCAACAGGTGGTATTACTTCAGTGCCAATTATCATGCATCTGACATGTGTGATGCTGAGACCCTTGGTGTTAAGTGGATCTTGGGACAAACTGCTCAATGCCAGTTCAACATCATCCTCAGCAACAACCTGTTTGGAGATGTTTTTGCCATCAGTCTCTCCGGCCTTAGAGCCCTTGACATGGGTTCTCCATCTTTGGGGCATCCTAGTCCTGAACACTGGGGGCTTCTTTCTTTGGTACGAATCATCTCTACTTCAGCAGGGGTCACAACAGCTCTGAAGGAGGGTTCTAGATATCAATGGATTCTGGATCTGCCTTCAAGGCAATGGACAGAATGAAAGCCTCCCCCTCCAGGTAGTTGACGGAGTCTCAACCAGCACCAGCTCCATCCCGCGGTATCTTGCTACTGGCTCTTTGGTCTGTTCAAAATAGCTCCTGAAGACACATCAAAGTGGTAAACCTCAAAGAAATGCAACCGGTTCACACAGAATGCTCAGACCACCAGTCTCAGCTGGAGACTCCCAGAAAGAGGATATGCAAGAGAAGGCACAAGGATTCCACAGTGGAGTCTATTACATCAGAGAAAGAGCTAAATGAGACAGAGGGTTCCCCACAATCCCCTCATGAAGATGCCACTTTTGACGAAATCCTTGAGATGATGGGACATACAGGATCTTGGCCAACAGACCTTCATTCTCAGGACGATGAAGTGTATTTAAGCACCTTTATTAAATTATCACTTAAGATATAGGCATACATTCATAGAAAAATGATAACATCTTTCATTCACGCGCACCATAAATTATGTACATATCTTTCTTTATAAGAATCATCATTCATTCCAATATTGCATAAAATTGCTTCGTTCCTGTCTTCCCCTTAAACCTTGCTGCTTCTCCTCCTGAACATTATTCTGCATACATTGCTCCCACAAATTCCACTTACATGTAATTTTCTCCTTCCGTTTTCTAAAGATCCCACTTTCAGTTTAACTCTTTTACAATATTTAGTATTTTGATTATAACTGGTTTAGATTGGGAGTTCTATTTTCTAGTAATTCCTTTTTTGGGGAGCGGACAGCTTTAAACTAAACAAGATCTCATTATGTTTAGGCAATTAAGATCCTGTGTTCCAGCTCAAAAAATCATTTCCTCACTTGCACTCATTTGCTTCCCCAAAATTTCTGACAAGGTACTCCGATACCAGACTCTGCCCTACGACACTAGAAGGACAGCAGATTAGTGACTGCCTTCCCTATAAGGGATTGATATCGGAGTATATAAAAAGAGAAAGGAGTTGGGGAATCCTAAAAGAAAGACCTGCACTGGTTTGAGTTTTTAACTGAATCTAGAACAGAAGATGCTGTTTAAAAAGGGACAATAAGAAGGGCATATACAATTCATTATAACGACAGGACTCCATCAGAAGAGGTCAGAAAAGATTGGGAAGAGAGATTAGATATGCAATTCACAAAAAAACAAAAAGTGAGAAGATATATGTCTGGCTCCCAAATATGAAACAAAATGTAGAAGATTTTGGATTTTTGTTGGAAGTAACTGTTTGCATAGATACTTTTATACTCAGACAGACGTCAAAGAACTTTTCCTCAGGTAGATGGCAAATGTCAGATGTGTGATAGGAAATAAAAATGGTAACTGGGAAAAATAAGTTATGTACTCACCATAACATTCCGTGTTTGTAGTCCATCTCACCCTTCTTTCTTACATATGGGTTCGGAGCCGATCCTTGGCTCCTACTCAGCCGATTACAAAGCTTGAAGTCTCTAAGCTGGCTCTTGGCAAGGTAGGTATCCCATAGTGCACTCGTAAGAATCCTCAGATCTTGTTTGCTGCTGTCTATAAAAGTAACAGAAGGTATTTCCACAAGGAAAAACAAAGATGAAAGGTCTCTAACCCTATGGAAGATGGGCACTATCTTGTCTCCAGATCATCCAAGGATATATGGATGGGGGTAGGTTGGTAAGAATGAAGGCCAAGATGGACTACAATCATGGAACGTTATGGTGAGTACATAACTTCTTTATATTCTGTAGTCCTATCTCGCCTTCATTCTTACATATGGGACAGCGCCCCTAGCACCTTTTTCCTTGGGTAGCTCGTAGGAATATACTCCTAAGAACCGTGGAACCAAAGGAGGCTCTGCCCCTGGAGACCAAGTCCAATTTCCAATGAGTAATAAAAGGTACGAGTGGTAGCCCAAGTTGCTGCTGCACATATACTGTCCATTGGAATTCTGGCTTGAAAAGCATCAGATGTGGATATAGATCTGGTAGAATGAGCTTTAATTTTAAAAACAGGAGTTCTTTGCCATTAGAAGAGTAAATAAAAAATATACAATTTGAAATCCAGTTTGATAACGTTATTTTGGGGACTGGCATACCTTTTCTAGTCTCCGAAAAAGATACAAACAATTGGTCTGATCTCCTAAACTCTTTGGTTCTATGCAGACAAAACCTTAACTGTGTGTACATTAAGTTGATGGAACTTCTATTCTGCTTTGCTTGAATGATTAGGAAAAAAACTGGCAGTTCAATAGTTTAATTGAAATAAGATTGAGAACAAACTTTGGGGATGAAGGACCGATTTGTGCGAAGGGAAACTCGGTCTCTATGAAAAATCAAATAAGGAGGTTTGCCTGAGTGTGCTTGCAGTCCGACACTCTTCTGGCGGATGTAATGGCTACCAGAAAAATGGTCTTCCATGACAGGAACTTCAGGTATGTGAAGGTTCAAACGAAGGTGAGGTAAGTTTTGAAAGAACAAAATTTAGATCCCAAGGAGATTTAGGCTCTTGAAAAGGAGGTCTTCGCAGGGTAGTGCCTTTCAAAAATGATCTGCACAATCCATTAGCCATAAGATTAGGTTCATGTTGTCCCAAATGAAAATTGGAGATCGCTGCTAATTGAACTTTGATTGTAGCAGCAGCTGATCCCTGATGAAAGTTTGGTTTGAAATTCTAACACTAAGGGAATGGAGGCTGTGTATGGATCTATGATTTTAGCTAGTGCCCAGAGAGAAAATCTTTTCCATTTGCTAGCATCCAATTTTCTCGCAGAATGTTTGTGAGAAGATGTCAATATATGAGTAACTGCAGGGGAGAAATCATGAAGCCTGACAAGGGATGGAAGTGGAGCAGCCACACTGTCAAGTTGAGGGTGTGGAAGCAGGGATGGAACATGCCTGACGTGCGTCAGAAGGTCTGGAACTGGGTCCAGAGTCCATGGATCATCCAGAAGGTGAGGCCTGAGAAAGGGGAACCAAATCTGATGAGGCCAGTAAGGAGTGATGATAATCATTCTGCTTCCCAAACAGTTTGCTTTCTGGATCACGTTTGATATTAGCAGAAAGGGAAGAAAAGCATAAAGAAGTCCAGAGGGTCAATTGTGGACAAGTGTGTCTCGGTGTCTCCCCCTGGGGGGGGGGGATAAGGGTGAAGTAGCTGCTGCATTTGGCATTCATTGGGGTGGCAAACAGATCGCAGCAAGGCTGTCCCCATTTGCAAAAAATCTGTTCCGCGATTTTCTGATTTAGAGACCACTCGTGAGGCATCAAGATTGTCCTGCTGAGCTTGTCAGCTATCATGTGCATCGCAACTAGAAAGCATTGGGAAGATATCGCCCACTGCCAAAGATGAAGAGCCTCTCAACATAGGGGGTAGGATCTGGTTCCCCCTTGTTTGTTTATATACCATAACACTGACATATTGTCTGATTGGATTGCTATCGTCCCTAGAAGAAGAAAGTAGTGAAGTGCTTGCAACACTAGTAGCACTGCTCTCATCTCTAGAACACTTATATGCAAGTGAGCCTAGTGTTCTTGCCATGTGCCTTGGACTGTCCTTCCTAGATAATGCCCTCCCACATCCTATCTAGGAGGCATCCATGGTCACAGTAGCAATGGGATGGCAAGGAATGAATAGTCTCCCTATCGTTAGTTGATTGGGCTGGATCCACCAACGAAGGTCCTTTTTGCAAGATTCCGTTATTAAAATGGGATGAGACAGAGACAGTTGCTGGAAAGACCACTGGGGAAAAAATGAGTAGCCATTGTAGAATTCTCATATGTACTCTGGCTAGCGGAACTAGAGCTATGGTAGAGGCCATGGTTCCTAGAGGTTTGAGCACGGTCTTCGCTTTGTCTTTGTATTGGGGAAGCAGGCTGTATATTTGTTGTCTTAGATTTTGCATTCTGTCTGAAGTAAGGCGAGCCATCATTGCGACTGTCTTTCTGCACCTATAAAAGTCACATATTGAGAGGGCAACAAGGCAGACTTTTCCCAATTTATAGCAATGCCTAGCTGAGTGCAGACTCTGATGGTTGAATCCCTGGCTTGTAAAAGTAGGTGCCTGGTGGTGGCAGTTAGGAGCCAGTCCTCCAGGTATGGAAACACTTGGAATCCAAGACGTCTCAAGTGAGACATTACTACTGCCATGCATTTGGTGAACACCCTGGGGGCTGTGGTGAGACCAAAGGGCACAGCACAAAATTGGTAATGACCGGCTCCCACCCGGAAGTGTAAAAAAAAAAAAGACTCCTTGATGTTCTGTCCATTTTTATGTGGTAGTACGCATCTTGGAGTTCTATGGAGCACATCCAATTGTCTTTCCCTAACAGAGGGAGTATAGACTGCAGTGTTACCTTTCAGAACTTGGACTTGTTTACTGATTTGTTTAACTTGCTGAGATCCAACATGGGCCTCCAGTCCCCTGTTCGTTTTGGCACTAAAAAGAATCTGGAGTAAGTTCCAAATCCTATCTGGTCTGCGGGTACGGTACGGATGACTCTTTTGAAGCAACTTTTGGACTTCTATAGTTGCTCGATCCATGGGATTGGGTGGAACATCTGGGATTTTTTTGAGTAGATGAGGTGGAAGAGAGAAGGGTATGGAGTATCCTCTGGAAATTATTCTTTGCACCCACTTGCCTTGTGTGATGTCATGCCAGGCTTCTGGGTAGAAAGATAAGAGACCCCTGAGTGGTTCCAGAGAAGCACAGTCGGGCCCCAATTCAGGAGTGTTGATAGGGACATCCATGAAAGGAATAGCAGCCACCCTGGTTCTGCGGACCCCCCCCTGCCTCTAGGGCAACGGCTACCATTACTTCCTCCTCCTCTGACTCTGGAGAAGGAATCAACTTGTGCGTCCAGGAAAAATCTGAGATTTCTTGAACCATATTTTTCTGCCTCTCTGACCCTTAGGGTATGGTCTAGAAGGGACAGAAAAACATTCCCACGGCAGAGAGAGTTTCTCCTTCCTGCTCGCATCTGTTGAGTGGGTCTTTTTCCTTTGGTCCAAACAGAGAGGAACTGTCAAAGGGGGTGTTGGTAAATGTAGATTTGAAGGGCTCCGCAAAGTTACATAAGCACATCCAGGAGAGTCTCTTAAGGGAAACTCCTGAACTCGCTGCCATGCTAGCTCCATCTGATGCATAAGATATCAGCCTCGTGGAGGCGTCAACAATGGAGTTTAAGGTAGACAACTGAGCAGTAACCTTCTCAGGGACTCCTTCAGTTAAAGTACCTTGAAGAGCATCTCCTAGCTCCTTTAGATCATCTCTTTGAAGCCTAGTAAAATGGGTGAGGTAATTCAATGATCTGAGTGTAAAAGCCACTGAAGAAAAGATGCGCTTCCCGTATCTGCCCATTGTTCGATACTCCTTGTTCGGTGGATGGACAAATGAGGAAGTCTCCGCTAGTTCCTTCTTTGTGGCTGCTGCCACCACCATGGCATCTACAGGCACACCTTTGGTCAAAAACTCTTTGGGAGCTGAAAGAAATTTGTTGGGCCATCTGGGGACTGGTTCCATGGCATCAGCAGTTTCCCCATACCTTTCAACTGACTAAATATAACAGCTCATCGAAAGGTGGAGACACCCAAGAGGATGAAGGTTGAGACCGAAGCACCTTCAGGTACACTGACTCCTGATCAGAAGGGGTGACAGTGGACCAGCTGCCTCTCTGTTTCAGGATCTCTAGGATATCTACGAAGGAGCTATCAGAGGATGACCTAGGGGACCTTTCTGTCTCCTTGAGGTCAGTGTCAGAGGTGATGGACTCATCAGGGGAGTCTACATGCTTCCTCTTGCAAGTTCTCTTCCAAGGAGGCTCCTCAAAAGGGTATTCTAGGGAAGTCTCAAAGACTGGGGGCCACCCAATGGGGGCTCCTGAGGCTCTGGGTCTCTGCTGTCAAGAGAGATTGTGCTGAGACAGAGGTTGGAGCTCGAGGGGGAAGAGCATCGGCAACCTTGTGTGGAGCTGAAGACCTTGACAGCATGCTCCTCATCATCTTGAAGGCAGATCTCTGTGGCTCTGAGGACACCACCGGTTCCGAGGAAGCGGGAGTAGCCCTCGGCTCCAGAGCGATCGGCTCAGAGATAGATGTAGGCTCCAAGCTCAGCCAAGCCAATGCACGGAGGAGGTAGGCTCGGAACAAAAGAAGTTCGGGTCAGAGAGTCCCAGTCGGGGCCGACTGGTGAGCTTTGGCTCCTAGACACAGAGGACGGCACCGAAGGTGTCGGAGCGGAACTCTGCTCCGAGACAGGCAGTAAGGGTGCTGGACCAATGGTTCCACAACAAAAAGCACTGATAGCTCTGGTTCCAAAAGACCTACGTGGCTCAGAGGAGGAACAGAAGCAGGTAATAAGGCCTTAGACTGCTCTGGAACAGATTGGGTTGGAGCCAGCAACAAATATGATAGCGCCGACACCTTTAAGAGTCTAAGCACCACTCTCTCGACATCCTCCTCAGAAAGATTCTTGGAGGATCTGGAAGACAAGGTAGGTGATAGAGATTTCTGTAAAATCTGAGATCTGGGTGTCGGGGACACCGGTAAAAATCTCTAGACCAGCTCTGAGGTATAGGTTCAGTAATCGGCTCCTAAAAAGTTGGGGCCAAAACTGGAGTGTCAATGTCGATAACCTTGACTGGCTCTGAAGGCAGAAAAGCTAAAGAGGTAGAAGGTTTGTCCAGTTTAGCAATCCTTTGTGGAGGTCCAGATAAAACAGCCTGTGAGGGAGACTTGTCTTTTGAACGACTGTACCTTTTCTTTTTTAGAAGAGGGAGACCTGGAATGAGACGATGAAGAGCTGGCCAAATCCTCCTCAAAAGAAGGTTTTAAGGAGACCTTTCAAGATAAATTTGTTCTTCCTTTCCTGGAGAACCCGAGAACTAAAAAAAAAAAAAAAAAAAAAAAAAAAGAGAGTGTGACAAAAGGTACATGTCTCCTAAAGATGTACAGCTCCCAGGCAATAAACACAGATACTATGTCAGTCAGTTAGGGATATTTCTTGAGAACATTTAAGACACTTTTTAAAACCTGAAGGTTTATGATCTTTAGATTCTTTGGACATCCTGTCACAAACACAATCACAAAAGGTAAACGTAGGGGATGAGAGGAAGAGAGGACAAAGTCCTCTAACTTAAACGGGCCTATCCCTGAAACGGAAGAAAGGCGAGAACAAGCAAGCAACAGAAAGCTAGAATAGGGCCCAACTAAAAAAACGGACCCATGCCCAAGAAAAATTGTATGAATAATTAGCACAAAGGAAGGAAGGGATACCAGTGAGAAAACAAGGCCTGCGGAAGCGACGGCCAACAATATGCAACAACAATTTGCAATAAGGCTTTAAAAATACACCAACTACTACTAACAACTGTAAGTTATTAATTATAAACTATAAAAGTCAAAAGCAACAATAACAATTTTGAATAAGCAAAATATCCAACTTAGCCACAGCCAAGAAAGAGAGCACTTCTGAACTTGTAGACACAGCAAACAAGATCTGGGGATTATTACTAGTGCACTATGGGATACCTACCTTGCCACGAGCCAACGTAGAGACTTAGAGCTTTGTAATTTGCAGACTCTCAAACCAGAAAATAATTAAATCACAATCTGCCACTGATTTTTAGTAAAGTTGCAAAAAAATATATGAAATGTAAAATACACAAATCCTGCAACTGTTTTTTTTTTCTTTTCAGCAATGATGTAGCATTTAAAAGCTTTGTGAACCGTAAAAAGTACAGTTTTGTACCTACCATAAATGTAGATGTTCGAAGATCCACATTGCTGCAGTCCTAACACTTGGGTAGTCTGCTGTCCCTCGGTCGGCCCGAATATCAGAGTATAAGGCTGACGTCGGTCAAGGCGCATTTGACTGACATCAGAACGTCAGGGTACAAATGCGCATGACCGACGTCATATCCTCAGTCTTTTCTTGCCCCAGATGTCAGAAGACCCTAAAAAGAAAGGTCAAAACCCATAGACAACAACTAAACAACTAACCAGCCTAACACCAAAAATATGTACCATATATACCATATATACAATTATACAATTATACCTCAGATGGATAACCCAACCCACACAACCACCTCAAACTACAGAGGGGAAGGAGGGAGGGAAAATTGGACTGCAGCAATGTGGATCTTCGAACATCTACATTTATAGTAGGTACAAAACTGTACTATGTTCTTCATCTCACATTGCTGCAGTCCTAACACTTGGGTAGAATCCCAAAGCAGAGGTAAGGGAGGATGGCTAAACTATAATGAAGCAGGAGCTGCCAAAATGCCCTGCAACACAGCAGTGGCAAAACCAGCCCTGGATTTAGAGTACAGTGGAAGGTGGTAATGCTTAGAGAAGGTATGCACTGAACTCCAAGTGGCTGCCTCCAAAATATCCTTGGTGGCCACCCCCCTCAAAAAAGCTGTTGAAGTGGCAGTAGCCCTAGTGGAATGAGGCCTAATCCCAGCTGGAATCTCTTTGCCATGATGGGAATAACAGAAAGCAATGCAAAATGCAATCCACTTAGAAATAGTTTGTTTTGACACAGGCTTGCCCTGAGAGCACAAAGCAAAAGAAACTAATAACTGCTGAGATTGTCTGAACCCTTTAGTTCTGTCCAAATAATATCGCAACTGCCTGTGTACATCTAAAGTGTGCAAAATCTTTTCCCCTTTAGTTTGGGGATTTGCATAAAAAGTAGGCAAATGAATAGTTTGGTTTAAAGCCACACTAGAAACCACTTTAGGCATAAAGAAAGGATTAGTACGTAAAGATACCCTATCCTTATGGAAAATTAAGAAAGGCTCAACTGCCATAAGGGCCTGCAATTCAGAAACCCTTCTTGCAGAGGTAATGGCCAACAAAAAGCAGTCTTCCATGACAAATATTTCAACTCAGCAGTAGCTGCAGGCTCAAAAGGTTGTAGAGTGAGTTTCTCCAACACAAAATTGAGATCCCAAGCAGGAGTAGGAGCCCTTCGTGGGGGTCTTATATTCTTTGCCCCTCTAAGAAATTGCTTGAACAAAGGATGAGAAAACAATGGTGGGTCACAGTCGTAGTGAGCTGAAATTGCTGCAGCATGAATCTTAATAGAAGAGAAGGACAAACCTTTGTCCAATAACTCAGTAAGATATTGAAGAGCCACACTTAAATCAGGCTCAGAAACATCCAAATCCTTAGCTGCACTCCAAAATAAAAATCTCTTCCATTTATCTGCGTACACTTTCCTTGTACTAGGCCTTCTAGCTTCCAAAATCACATTCAAAACTTGTTGTGGAAGTTGAGACCCTCTATGGTTTAAAACAGAATATGCCATGCTGTTAGGTGAAGAGAGTGAAGTTTGACATTGAGCAAATGACTGTCCTCCTGGGACAACAGATGTGGAATCAAAGGCAAAGGCCATGGAGGCTTCTGTACTAGACTTCTCAGTAATGGGTACCAGTGCTGTCGAGGCCAATCTGGAGCTATCAAAATCATCCTTGGCTTGTCCTGTCTGACCTTTAGAAGTACCTTTGGGAGGAGAGGCAGAGGTGGAAAGGCATACACATGAAGATTTTTCCAACTGAAAGAAAGAGCATCCACTTTCCAAGCTGTGGGATGAAACCGCTTTGTGCAAAACTTTGGCAGCTGGTGGTTTAGTGGAGAAGCGAACAGATCTATGTCTGGAGTTCCCCAGGACACTGTCAATTTCTGAAATACATGAAGATCCAGTTTCCACTCGTGGGGATCCATGATTTGTCTGCTTAACACATCTGCTAAGGAGTTCTGTGCTCCGGCAGAAACCTTGCCTGAAGACTTAGTTGTAAACTGAGAGCAGTCTCCCACAAAATCATTGCTTGCCTGCATAGAGGATAAGAATGTGTTCCCCTTGCTTGTTGATGTACCACATGACAGTTGTGTTGTCTGTTAGAATCAACACCTGCCCTGGAAGAAGTAAATCCTTGAAAGCTATTAATGCAAACTGGACTGCTAACATCTCCTTCAAGTTGATATGTAGATGCTGTAGTCTGACAGGCCACTTGTCTTGTATCCACTTTCCGTTTAGATGAGCTCCCCAAGCTTTGTCTGAGGCATCTGTCGTTAAAATTTGACTCGCCTCTGGCGGGTCACAGAGAGTCCCTTGTTTAGGTGACATTCCTGAGCCCACCACAAAAATTCCTTTTGAATGCAAGGTATTATTTGAATGACAGTGTCCAGATGCTGGCAGTGCTGTGTCCATACATTTTGAGATACCATTGCAACTTCCTCATATGCAGTTTGGCATTGGGAAGCACCAGAATACAAGATGCCATGAACCCTAAGGCTTGAAGGACTGTCCTTGCAGTCAGCCCGGACTGAAGAGATAGATGATGGAAGTAAAGGGAAAGATTCTTTTGTTTGTCCGGGGTTAGAAAGGCCATCTGGGATGCTGTATTCAGTCTTACACCCAGAAAGCACATGTCTTGAGAGGGTACTAGACTGGACTTTATTTCGTTCACAGAATACCCCAGGTATCTTAGCACTGCTATCACATATTCCAAATGACGAAGAAGCTCGTCCCTTCCTTGAGCCAGAATCAGGCAATCGTCCAAATAAGGATAGATTTGTATTCCTTTTAGCCTGAAGAAAGCTATCACTGGAGCCAGAACTTTCGTAAATACTCTGGGCGCAGTAGATAAGCCAAAGGGCAATGCAGAGAACTGATAGTGAGAAGTCCCAGTCCGAAAACGCAGATATTTCCTGCAACTTAGCCTGATAGGAACATGAAGGTAAGCCTCCTTGAGATCCAAAGTTACCATCCAGTGATCCTTGCCCAGTAGAGGTAAAAGCTGTTGTAACGTCAACATTTTGAACTTGGGAATGTCCAGATAAGTGTTGAGGATAGATAAATCCAAAATTGGTCTCCACGTGTTCCCCTTTTTGGCACAAGGAACAGGCGAGAATAAAATCCTAGGCCCCTTTCTGACATAGGAACCGGCTGTATGGCCCCTATTTGGAGTAACAGAGAAATTTGCTTGTGAGCCTCTATTCTTTGTTGAGGAGGAATGTCTGGCATGCCTTTGAAAGGAGGCAAGGTATGGAAATAAAACCTGTAACCGTGATGTATGATATCCAGTACCCATCTGTCCTGGGTAATCAAACTCCAATTTTCTTTGAAAAGTGCCAACCTTCCTCCCAAAGGTGCTGCCAGGCGAGAAGGTTCTGGCAGCTGAAAAGGTAGGTCATTGGGTCTGTTTACGAAAGGACTGACCCCTGCCCTCACCCGAAGACTGTGCAGGAGAACTCCCTGTTCTAGGCCTGAAAGAGCCCTGACCTCTGCCCCTGCCACGTCTAGATCTACCCCTAGACTGGGAATCATAAGAAGGATACGTCCACCCTTTAGTAGGCCAATTTCTACTAAACTTTGGAGGCTGAACCTGCAAAAAATCTTTAACAGTCTGCATAGACTTAGCCTTGTCTTCCATTTTCTTTAAAACTGCCTCAACAGGAGAACCAAACAAGACATCAGATTGCAAAGGGGCATCCAAAATCCTAGTTTTAACATGGTCAGATAAATTTTGATCCCTCAGCCAGGCATGCCTGCGAAGAACTGACCCAGTGGCAGCCACCCTAGA
Source organism: Protopterus annectens (assembly GCF_019279795.1). Taxonomy (NCBI): domain Eukaryota; kingdom Metazoa; phylum Chordata; order Ceratodontiformes; family Protopteridae; genus Protopterus; species Protopterus annectens. Next base: position 594,299,829 of record NC_056750.1, read on the forward strand.
CGAGGCCTGAACAGCATCAAAACCACATTGCAAAGAATGCTTACCCACCTGTTCAGAAACATGCACTAAATCTTGTAACTCTTTACAATCAATACCTTCCGCCAGAGCATCAACCTTAGATTTCAACTGAGAAAGGAGATAATTTTGATATTTCAACATGTGAAACTGGCAATTCAGAGCTCTCATGGCTAGAGTGGAAGAAGTATAAACTTTCTTTCCCCACCTATCCAAGGCCCTGGCCTCTTTATCTGCCGGAACTGGATTCTTGACAACAGAAGCCTTAACACCCTTAGGCCCCTGGCTAACAGTTTCTGGGTCTGCCCTAGGACTCTTAAAAAGATACTTATGAGCTTCAGGCACCCTGTAATACCTATCTGGTTTAACAGGAGCAGGAGGCAAAGAATCAGGATTAAGAGAAGCCTCTGCAAACACACCTTCCACCACATTCAGAACAGGAGGTATAGCTAAAGGCCTATGCTGGGGTAAGAACAAAAATTCCCTAAGCCTTTTCCTGGAATCAGAGAAATCCTGACCTTCCCATTTAAAATGCTCTCTCATGGAGTGAAGGGTCTCTGAAAAAGAAAAATCCTCAGGAGGAGAAGCAGAAGGAGTAGAATCATCCACATCAGAATCAGAATAATGAGAATACTCCTGCAAGTCTTCAGCCGAAGACTCAGACACATCCGAAGCCTGCTCATAATCCCCCAACACAGGTTCCATCCTAGGCCTCTTATCAGGAGGGGGCATAGAGCCTCTAATCAAAGTAATTAAATCTTCTGCCATTTTAAGCATGTGCTTCTTGGGCACTGAACCTGAAGAACTAGGAGTGACACCCACAGAAGCAAAAGAAGACCTGCCTCTAGGAGAAGCCTTGGAAGCAGAAAGAGAGGGCCTAGACACCTTAGGAAGGGAGGGGAGTACAGTTACCTGAGAAGCCCCTACAGCCTGACCTGCCTCCTGGGAGGCCACATCCTGTAAAAACACAGTTTCTCCCTGGGACTCCAGAGAGGCCTCCGTTGGAACCTCCGGTTCCACTGACGCCTCTAAAGAACCGGCGTCTGGTTCGGACGACTCCTCTAACCTAGGTTTAACTGCCTTGTCTTTGCGCTTCTTTGAGGAAGCCGGCGTCGGAACATCCGACGGCATATTGTAATTGCACCGCTTCCCAAAGACCAACCTGGCACAATCCAACCTACGCTTTATAGTGCGTTTATTGAACCTAGCACAAAAGCGACACCCAACAACGTCGTGCTCAGGTCCCAAACAAGGTATACACAAATTATGGTAATCTCTATGCGGTATCTGTTTCCCACAAGAAATACAGTTATTCACTTTTTCTGACATCCGGTAAACCACTGAGGCAAGAAAAAACCAAAATATTCCCCAACGGGTACTTAACCAACTCTGACTTCGGGTCTGAAACTCCGAATTCGAAAAATTTCAGAACGCCGAACGGCACTTGCAACACTGCTTCTGCATCGGACCATGCGGCAAAAAAGACTGAGGATATGACGTCGGTCATGCGCATTTGTACCCTGACGTTCTGATGTCAGTCAAATGCGCCTTGACCGACGTCAGCCTTATACTCTGATATTCGGGCCGACCGAGGGACAGCGGACTACCCAAGTGTTAGGACTGCAGCAATGTGAGATGAAGAACATCTGTATTTAATACATCACGCAAAGTTATAAAATGTGTAACGTTCTAAAAAAATCATGCATTTATTTTTCTGCAACATGTATAAAAACTTTGAAATGACTTGTACTTCCAAACTGACACAGCAGAGCTATGTCGTCCTCAGGACTGCCACTTCTGCTAAAGACTGATGCAATAAATGGATAGGAACTTCTGCTCAGCTGAGTGACTCTGTAAACAAGATGCTTAGCTCTGAACATGTGAATCAAAAAGGAAAGTGGTGAACCTAAGAATGTTTTGCTGACTGCAGAGAGGAAGCCTTTCAAGTAAGGCACAGCTGACTTGGCTTCCACTGACAAACTGCATCAAAACATCCCTCTGGACATTCAAGGGATAACAGTCTTCCAAGTTTATACAGCAGTTAAATTAGTCACTACCTGCCTCTGGGAATGTATTGACAGACCTCCAGGACTGGAATGGGAGAAACAGCTTTCAGTTCAAAGTTACTGAGCTCACTGTCTATAAATTCTGCACATGAGAGTTCTGCAGCTGCTCACAGATCATAGGAAGTTACTAGGCTATTGACCCCGAGGCTCTTACAATCCTAGCCAAGAATTTAGCCCATGTTCTGACAAGTCAGCACCAATGTCCCTGCCCAGCAGGGACAGGTGGAATTCCACGGGTGTATTTTCTGTTCCCCCATCCAGTTATCCAGGTTACGCTTAAAAAGGGTTCATAAGGTACTCTGACATGGAGAGAGAGTCTATTCCACAGAATGGGAGTCTGAGACAAAAATTTTTCCCACCACCAAGTCCTACTGATGTCACAGAACAGGTTGAGGTCGTGCATACAGGTTACACAACTGGAGATGGACTTGAAGATATGCAGCAGTCCCATCAAGGCAGAGCCTGAGATTAGTTTGTATGCCAGACAGAGGTCACCTCAAAGGAGTATGTATGAGACTCAGTAGAGGGCAGAGCCTTTAGCATGTGTACGGTAGATGTTTGAGGGCCTGGATTCTCTTGGTGAGGAAGCTTTACGAGATACATGCCGAAAGGGGCATTATACTCAATAATGGGTCTTATAAGGGAAGAATACAGGAATGTTATGACCTCCTTGTCCCTGGATGATATACCCTTACTAATGAGGTAGGCCATTTAGAAAGTTTTCCATACAACGGAGGCAATATGGTAGTCAAAAGTCAGTATTGTCCTCAACCTGGGTGCCCAAGTCCCTCAACGGATTGTGTGCTTAGGACCTCATTATTAATATGATTATTTGTAGGGATGTCACGCTCTCCAAAGGAGATGATGCAGTTTTTGCCATTCAGTTTGAGGCCACGTTTCTGGCACCAGTCATTTGTTTGGGCGAGACCATCTTGGAGGATCTCCACATCATTAGAGGAATTTATGAGAGCACCCAGCTTGCAGTCATCTGAAAACTTGGTCACCCATAGCCCACTGGTTTTGGGCTGCACCTTAGAAAAGTATATCCCAAACAGAGGCCCCAAGACCAATTTCTGGCATACAGCACTCATTATGGGTCTACTGCTTGAGGTGGCTTCCCCTATTTTGACTAGGTGGGTTCTATCAGTGAGCCAGTTTGCTTCCCATCTGGTAACATACAGATTGAAGTCTAGTTGAGAGAGTTAATCTGTTATACCCGAGTGGGGAACAGTATTGAATGCTTTGGCCAGGTCAAAGTAGGCAGTGTGCACAGTCTTCCCCCTCGTCCATGGGTTTAGTGGCCGTCTCAAAGAAGTTGACTAAATTTAACAGGCATGACCTCCCTTTAATGAAACCAAACTGTGTGGGACCGAGTGTTTGGAGGTTGCCAATGCTCTCGTTAATGGAGGTCCATGATAGTCCACTCCACGGCCTTGCAGATCAGGCTAGTTAGGCTGATGGGTCTATAATTTCCTGGATCGGTGGATGCTCCACCTTTGTGCAAAGGGATGGCAGTGGCTGTCCTCCACTTGGCTGGGATGAAGCCGGTACTCAGACTTTGGATGAACAGAGTGCTTAATGGTACTGCAAGTTCCTGCCAGAGGTCATGTAGGATGCAGCCTGGGATGTTATCGGGTCCCATGGAGGCTGTATGTTTTGCCTTTTGAGAGGGGAGTGATGACTTGCTCCTTAGAGATAAGGGGAGGGGGGAAGATACTGGAGATGTCCTGATTTACTGATGGGGGGGACAGAGGGGTGAAGTTTTCACTAAACCTACCAGTAGATTGGCTATATCTACGGCGTTTCTGTATTTGGTGTCCTTGACCATCAGTTCTGAGCGCTTTCTTTTAGATTGTGGACATATGTAAAGAAGGCCTTATGACTGTCTTTAGTAGATGTGGCCAGTTTGGACTTTAAGTTTGCCTTGGAGGATTTCATTAGTGCTCTTATTTGCTTGCTCAGGCTAAGGATAGTGCTTCCAGTTAGGCACCTGCTCCTCCTTGGACCTGGACAGCAATTTTTTCCCTTTTACTATAGAGTTTATTTATTGCAGACGTCCACCAGACAGGTTTACTCTTCTTTGAGGAGGATGAGTTTGTCCTGTCAGTTATTCCAGATTCCATGCAGCTATACAAATTCTCGTGTGCAGTACTTTGGTGTAGGTTTGGACATATGTGCCAGTACCTATGGACGGGTAAGGTGTTGTGAAGCTGTTTATACCTTCCCTAATGAGGTTATAATCAACTTTGGAGAAGTTTGTTTGACCCTAACTGGGGGGGGGGGGGTCAGTCGGTTGAGATGGTGACTTTGAAAGTGACCGCTTTGTGGTCAGATCTTACCAGCGAGGATGACACCAAGGATGCTACAGTGGTTACGCATGTTGGTTAATACCAGATCCAATATATTATTTTCACCTCTCGTGGGTGTGTCGACTTGGTCCAAGGCATCTGCATTGACAAAAAATCAAGGAATCTCTGGGCATTTGCGTTTTGGCATGAGTAGTTCTTCCTATCTTTGGCTGGATAGTTAAAGTCGCCCAGGATCAGGGCAAAGGGTTGAATCTTGACAGATTCAAAAAGAGGTCCAGACAGGTGGAGTAGTCATCTTGAGTCAAAGTTGGGGGCCTGTAGCTAGCTACTATTTGAATAGGTGTCTTGTCACTGGTTAACTGCACCTGCAGTGTCTCCTGTGCATCACAATGTTTGATCAGCTTGGCAGTGTGCATGTCTTTTATATATATATCTTGCAATTCCACCTCCTTTTGCTTTGCTGCCCATGGGTTGGGGTCTGAATGTACGATAGGATGAGTAATCTGGTATGGGTGGGGTGCTCTCCGCAGCTTTGAATCAGGTTTCTGTGACTGCACAAATGTTAGCATCTTTCAGGGTTAAGAATGCTTGCAATGAGTGCAGTTTCATGTTTAGACTCCTTGCATTTAGCAGTGTGACCTTTAATTTGTGTTTTGATGAAATTTTCATGTTGGTAGTTTTGACCTCATGGCATAGCCTAAAAAAAGGCACTCTAGGGAAGGCGAGAGCCTTTGCCAGAAGCCTAAAGCCCAAAGGAGGGCCACTTCTGGTAAAGAAGCATGGTCTGTCAATCATGTCTTCCGAGGCTGTCCGGTACTGGATTCCCTTGGAATGACACTGAAACTAAGCAAATTGTTAAAGTCAGTCATTTTCTGTTTGTACTGAGTTTTCTTTCTGGATGACAGTAGAATGCTGCTTAAAGATGGGAACTTACCTGCCTAAAACACAATCAGCGATCTCGACCATACCTCCCAGGACTACATAGAGAGAGACATGTCTTAAGTCATTCATGCCAACATGGACTATGACAGAGACACAGTACCTGTTTTTGAGACTTGAGTGCATAGGTGATATGGCAGATTCTGGCACCTAACAGACAACTAACCATGACTTTCTCCTTATCCAGCATGGTGCGGGGCACATCTGTGCGTCTCACAATGGAGCCTCCTATGACCAACATATTGGGTTTATGTTTAAGCCTAACTGGCTGTGAAACAGGTGTGTGGACTGTGTGTGGTGTGGTGGGCAGTGGAGTTCACATGTTTTTTTTTGCTTCAAAGGTCTCTTGCTTGGGTATATTTTTGTTGCGCTCTGCATATGTAAGTGTGTGTTATTGTAGGTATAGGTGGTGTTTGAGGTGTGCTGTTTGTGTTGACAACCCTCTCAGTGCCAGATATACTGGCTTGTGAGGGAGAGATCATAGACTCTAGGTTCTTAATGTAACTGCATTTCTCACAAACTGGGTTTCTAGGTGATAGCAGCAGAGGGTTGTTTGTGTACTTAAGACAGTTGCTACACTGTCTCAGGATGCCCATATAAACCAGATTGGTGGGAGAAAGCACAGGAATTTCACTGTTCTAAGTTTAATAGCAGACAGACCACTGTCATCAGCCAGTGGTGGCAGTAGTAGGACTAGTGGTAGTAGGAAGAGATCAGTTGTCAGAGAGTGTTTTTCTAAACACTATGCTTTTAGGGATTCACTTTAGAACATCGAAAGCCTGTAACACTGAAATTCGAAACACTGAGACCAAATCTTGAAAATTCAACACACTGAAAACTCAAAACATCGAAGCTCATAACATTGAAAATACACATGAAAAAAGAAGCTATGTACTCACCATAACATTCCATCTGAGTAGTTGTACTTAATTTGTCTTCAACCTGTGGGAATACAGATTTGAGCCGGCAAATATTACTAGAATCAGCTCCGAGCTCCAAACTCTTCCCCTTACCCATAATACACCTCCACTGCCTTCCATCCCCAGATCGAGTTTTGCTGAAGTTATACAGAGAACCCGACCCGATGATATACTTGTGACCTACACTGCAGCCCGTAGGCTGATCATGCGCCAAGGTCCAGGGGAAGGAGGGAGGGACGGTTGAATACAAATGAAGTAAAACTACTTGGATGGAACATTATGGTGAGTACATAACTTCTTATCTGAAGTAGTTTACTTCATTTGGTCTTCAACCTGTGGGACAGAGTCCCCAGCTACTAAACTTCTGGGAGGCCCTCGTGGAAGGATATTCTGGAGCACTGCAAAGCCAAAGGAAGCTCTCCTTCTGGAAGTCAAATCCAATTTGTAATGAGAAATAAATGTATGAGATGAGGACCAAGTAGCTGCAGAGCAAATGTCATCCAAAGACACACTAGACCACAAAGCGTCAGACGTAGTCATAGACCTAGTGGAATGAGCTTTTACCTGACCTGGAGGAGACATGCCTCTGTCCTTGGAGACCCATAAGATGCATGAAGAAATCCATCTAGCTATAGGTTTCCTCACAAAGGGTCTATAGAAAGAAACAATTGATCAGATTTACGAAAAAGTTTTGTCCTGTGTAAACAGAATCATAACAGTCTATGAACATCAAACATGTGTAGCTTGTATTCCATCTTGTTCATAAAAAATTGGGAAAGAACACAGGCAAATTGACTGGTGATGCCACCTTAGGAAGAAAGGATGGATTGGTTCGAAGGGAAACTCTGTCATTATGAAAAAGTATGTACAGAAGTTTGATGGACAAGGCCTGTAATTCTGAAACCCTTCTAGCAAAGGTAGTAGCTACCAGAAAAAGCTGTTTTCCAGGACAGAAATTTTAGATCTGCAGTTGCGGCAGGTTCAAAAGGCGGAGCGACCAGAGCTTGGAGAACCATAGTAAGGTCCCACGGGGGAACAGGATCTTTGACTGGGGGGCATAGCAAAAAGGTGCTTTTGATAAAAGCTTTACACAGTCTGGAAGGTGCTAAAGATGCAGAATTCCCGCCCACATGAAAATGGAAAATGGCAGCCAACTGAACTTTGGCAGTAGAAGAACTAGCTCCGTGCTGGAAAATATCAGCTAGAAAATCAAGAATAGTGAAAATAGGAGCCGTGGAAGGGTCTAAACTCCTCTGAGAGGCCCAGAAAGAAAAACGTTTCCACTTGCTATGATAAAGCTTTCTGGTTGAAGACTTCTGAGCAGCTACCAAAATAGATCTGAGGAGGATAGTCCGGGAGTCCTAGCAATTATGGGAACTGGAGCAGCCAAGCAGTGAGCTTCAGGCTGTCCAGACTTGGATGAGGCACCCCCGAGGGGAGTGAAATCAAATCCTGAATGGGATCTAGGAACCAAGGTGGAGCCAGAAGGTGAGACCAAAGGAACGGAAACCATACCTGGTGAGGTCAGAATGGGGCAATGAGGATCACATTGCTCCCCAGTCGACAGGCTTTCTGCAGAAACCTTGGAATGAGAGGTACTGGTGGGTAAGCATACAGAGGACTGGGAGGGCCAAGCATGAACTAGAGCGTCTCTGGGGGACTCCTCCGGCAGGGGGTTCAGAGCGAAAAACTTGCTGCACTTCGTGTTGGAAGGAGATGCGAAGAGATCGTAGCAAGGAAGACTCAACTCACTGAAGATCTGTTCCACTACTGATAGATTCAGAGACCACTCGTAAGGCATCAGAATGGTCTGACTTAGCCTGTCGCTAGGATGTTGGACCATCCCGGAATGTGCATTGCGAGGAGAAAGCGACCGGTGAAGATCACCCATTCTCACACTCTCATGGCCTCATGACAAGGGGGTAAGATCTGGTCCCTCTCCTGTTTGATATACCAGACTACTGACATGTTGTCTGACTGAATGGCAATCGTCCCCAGAGGAAGAAAGGCATGAAGGCCTGCAGCGCTAGAAGGACCAACCTCATCTCTAGGACATTTAGATGTAGGCTGGTATCTATGGGGGACCACAGGCCTTGGACTGTCCTGCCCAAACAATGCCCCACCACCCGAGCTGGGAGGCATCCGTGGTCACTGTGGTCTGTGCCGGGGCTGGAACAAAAGGTTGCCCCCACCAAAATATCTGGAGAGCTCATCCACCATATGAGGGACGACCAACACACTCTACTTAGGTGGATAGGATAAGTTAATGGCAGTTCCAACAGGGACCACTGAACCGCTAGAGTCCACTAAAGAATCCGCATGTATAGCCGAGCACACGGAAGAAGAGTTATGGTCGCCGTCATCAAGCCTAGGGCCACCAACACAGATTCCAACGTAGGGAGTGGAGAATGGTATATCAGGAAGACATGCATCCTGAGGATTTAGAACTCTCTCAGAAGTCAGGAATACTTTGCACTGAAGTGCATCTATCCTGGCACCAATGTAGTCTAGCACCTGTACAGGATCTAGAAGAGATTTGGATGCGTTGATTGTAATACCCAAACTCAGGGCAAGTGTCAGAAAGTAATCCCTGGTTTGGGAAAGTAGATGACTGGTGGGAGCAGTGAGGAGCCAATCGTCCAGTTACAGAAAGACCTGAATCCCCTGAAGACTCAAGTGAGCCGCTACAACCATCACTTTGGTAAACGCCCTGGGGGCTGTGGTGAGACCAAAGGGTAAGGCTCGAAATTAATAATGACTGACTCATAGCCGGAAGCAGAGGAACCTCCTGGAGCTTCTGTGCATTTTTATGTGATAGTAAGCATACTGGAGGTCTAAGGAGCACATCCAGTTGCTGTCTTGCAGGTACAGCATGATGGACTGTAGCGTGACCATCAGGAACTTCTCTTTGGCAACAGGCAGATTCAGGGTAGAGAGGTCCAGAATGGGCCGCAAGACCCCCATTTTCTTTGGCACCAAAAAGAACCTGGAGTACAAGCCCGATCCAGACTGATCTGGGGGGGGGGGGGGGGGTTCGATGGCTCATTTTACCAGCAGCTTGGAAATTTCCTGTGCTGCTGCCTCCCTTTGCATGAGTGGAATGTCCGGGAGGTGTCTGGGAGATGTGGGGTAACCCACGAAGGGGACAGTGTATCCTCTGGATATGACGTGAAGCACCCAGTGGTCCGTTGTTATGGATTCCCATGCCGCTGGGTGCAAGGACAACGTCCCCCGCTTGCCTCCAGAGTAGAGCAGTCGGGCAACCCCTCAGGGTTGTTGCCCGGGTCTGTCCGAGAACGTTCGAGACCCAAAGTTCGGCGGACCCCCTCTGCCTCTGGGCTGGCATCCATTCTGTCCCCCTCTGCCTCTAGGGGAAGAAGAGCCCAGAGTGTCCCGGGAATACTGAGACTTCCAGAACCACATCTTTTGCCCTCTGTAGTTCCAAGAAAAAGAAATTTGAGGGTTAGAGAAGCAGATTCCGATGGCAGACAGTGTCTTCCCATCCTACTCACTCTGGACTACTGTCTCCTTGATATTCTTACCAGAGAGAGTGTAGAACCGTCATAAAGGACATTGGCAAAAGATGCCTTAAAGGGTTCGGAAAATTGACACAACCTTAGCCAGGCATTACGCCTCATGGACACACCAGAACCCAGCCATTCTAACCACTCCTTCCATAGCATGGGAGAGGAGTCACATGGACTTATTTGAAACAGCTTTGAGAGTGGCCATTCTTGGGGAGAATGAAGCCTCATCCTCCTGCGACATGGACTTGGGGGGAAGACTCCTCCAGCTCCTTTAATAGGATGTGTTGGAGTCTAGTAACATGGACCAAGTAATTCAGCTCCCTGATCAAAAAGGTAGCTGAAGCATACACCCGCTTCCCTAGGCAGTCCATCATCCATGACTCCCGGTCAGGAGGGTGGACCGAGGAACTCTCCTGAGCAAGTTCTTAGTGGCTGCTGCTACCACCATGGCTTCCACAGGGAAGCCCTTATTCCAGGATGGCCTGTCAATAGGGGGGGGGGGCTTAAAATTTTATCAGGTTGCTTGGGGATAGGCTTCATGGTATCCAGTTCCTTTCACGCCAGAGAGGTGACCAAATCTACTAAAGGATCTGTAGGAGGGGACACCCAGGAAGTAGACGGGCCCATGCCAACAGCCTCCAGGAACAGATTCATCAGAAGAGGGCTTGGGGGCAGACCAACCTCCCCGCTGGCGCAGGATCTGCATGAGGTCTCCAAAGGAGACATCGGGAGGTGATCTTGGAGAACCCTCTCCATCATCTAAATCTGTGTCCTCAGTGAGGGTCTCGGGGGAGACCAAGTGCCTCCTCTTGCACTTATGCTTGCGAGGCACATCTCTAGTGGGGCTCTCCTTGAGGGGAACCGTCTGGGGCTCTTAGAGCATGAGCGGTCCCTCTGGTAAGACAATGGGGACCTTAGACAGAGCAGAGGGGGTCTGGGGTTTTGATCCGATGGACAGGACCCTTTCTACCACATTGAACGCCGAAGGAGAGCGGACCTCCTGGGCAGCTAATAAAGGAGGCCGGTCTCCCCAGGTCCGACACGAGAATCGGAGCTGGGCCCGAGGTGGACGGAGCTCCGAGGGAGGGGACCTGGCCTGAAAGTCGGAGCCAATGGAGAAAGGTTACACTCCCTCGGATCAGAAACCCAAGCTCTGGCTCAGAGAGCAGCTCAGATCCGAACTGGTTGGATCCAAAACACTCCAGGCAGCTTCCGGCGTCAAGGAAACAATTACCGTCGGCATCGACCCCCTGACCAAGGCCAACCTCGGATAGGAGAAGGTGAAATGGGTTAAAAGAAAAGAAAGCGAACTCCCCCCTCCAGAGGGAAGGGGGCTGGCAAGACCCCCATCTGGATCTGTGTACGGATAAAGCGCCTCATCTTCTTATCCAGATCTGATAAGGAGAGGGTTTGACAGTGACATGGCCATGGACTCCGACCTGGCAGGTCGGGGAACAGAGGCCAAAGGGACTGGACATGCCTCCTCCTGCTCCGAGGAGAACCTCTGAGATCAGAGCAGAGGGGAGTCACTGGTCCGGGCTGACTTGCTTGGAGAGGTGAGGTCTGAGGACCTCTTCCTCTTTTCCCTCATCTGCGACTCTCTCTCTCCCTTTCTCTAACTCTCTTCTGCTCCGCTACCACAGGCTTAGATGCAGGAGTTTGAGTCCCAGCCTGGGAGGAAGGAGAGACCAGAGGAAGAAAGGAGGGAGAGGCAGTCACAGCAGCCACTGTGACTGAAGCCGAAGATGAGGAAAGAGTTTGTAGGAGGAAGAAAACCTTTGAGAGCCAACTTGACCTTCCTATCCTTTAAAGCTCGGTGGCTGAACCCCGCACAAATGGAGAAATCCACACCAAGGTGGGCCACACCCAAGCACAACACACACACACACACACACACACACACACACACACACACACACACACACACACACACACACACACACACACAGTGTGGCCATCTGCTGGGGAGAGCTTATAACCCCACGCTGCGCAGGGCTTAAACACAAGCTTTTCAGCCATCCTAAGTGAAGAAAGAAAGCCTTCGATAAAACACAGTCAAATACTTTCTTGAACTTAAATGCACACACACCCACCCACTCACCAAACTAGTCTATAGACAACACTAAGGGGGAGGACCACAGAACAAACTACTCTATCTACCTAACCAGATTAACACTCGACACCAAAGCGATGGGAGGGGAGAAGGGGTACCTAAACTAATCTAGACTGACGAAAAAAAGTGAAAGTTTTCTACTTACAGTAGTTAAATAACCCACTGTTAGCTGGATCTCAGAAGGCACGATGTACAAGCAAATCACGGCAAACGAGATCTGGGAATGGAAGGCAGTGGAGGTGTATTATGGGTAAGGGGAGGAGTCTGGAGCTGATGCTAGTAATATTTGCCAGCTCAGATCTGATACGGATCCGTATTCACACAGGTTGAAGACCAAATGAAGTTAACTACTTCAGATCCAACATTTAATATATGCCAGCACAACTACATACAGAAACAAACAAACCATATTACACTTCTCAAACTAGAAGCTGGGGGACAAGCACCCCTGCACCCCCCACACCCCCTGCTACTTAAATATATCAACTCTGAGATTGCACTACACAGAACAAAATGGCAAACATACCATTCCGGGCTTCATGACTGTGCTTAAATTGTAAAAAACTATCCTCAACCTTCTCTTAGAAACACTACTTCACTGTTAAAATATTATACGTTACTATATCTCCGATACTTACTGGACTTTCATAGGTAACCTCAGTCATGTTCCCTTCTTACTTGCTATACTACAACATAACATATATCTTAGTGTAGTGCAATCTCGGAGTTGATATATTTAAGTAGCAGGGGGTGTGGGGTGCTGAGGTCTTGTCCCCTTGCTGATATTCAAAGAAATGTAATATATATATATATTTTTAATTTGTTTCTGTATGTAATTGTGTTGGAATATAGTACACGTTGCTTTCCTATGAATTTACATGTTATGGGAGTCAATGTTTTTGTTTTAAGTTTTCAGTGTTTTGAATTTTCAAGATTTTGGTCTCAATGTTTTGAATTTCAATGTTATGGGCTTTCGATGTTCTAAAGTGAATCCCCTTTCTAGCCGTTTATTCTACACTTCTACGTGCATACATACTTTTGTATAGGTTTAATTTAAAAATTCGTTTTACTTTAAGAATTTCATCTTCTTTCGGCTTTTCCCGGTTAGGGGCTGCCACAGCAGATCACCGTCCGCACATGATTGGTAGTGGAGTTTTACAGTGTCGAGTTGCCAGCCCGGCGCCCAACCTTCCACAGAAGGCACACACTCACACCTAGGGCCAATTTAGTGTGTCCAATCCACCTACAGCAGGTCTTTGGGATGTGGGAGGAAACCGGAGCACCCAGAGGAAACCCACGCAACCACAGGGAGGACATGCAGACTCCGCACAGAAGGCACCCCAGCCGAGGATCGAACCAGAGAACCTCTTGCTGTGAGGCGGCAACGCTAACCACTGCACCACCATGGCCAACCTACTTTAAGAATTTCATCACTCAATTTAAATAGCTAGAGACAGGTTGTTTATTAATGGATATTAGGGAACCCCAAGTATGAAACTTAATGAATTAATTATTGTTGCCATCTGCTTTCTGAAAGCATGACTTCTGGCCATAGCTACTACAGGATTATATGTCAGAGGACTTATTTTAAGAGTAGACCGTTTCAATTTTCTTGGCAGGCTAGACTGGTCAAGTTAGTGGCAGCAAGCTACCATAAACTCATAAAAGTGATACAGACTACAGAAAGGTTAATATTTATCCCCTTTTGGAAAACAATGTATGTGTTTGGAATCAAAATAATCAAAGCCAAGTTCCTGCTACTGTTGTTAAATATCAATGCAAGGCACTGGGCTGAAAGCTTGTCAAGTAAGTGGTTTGAACTCTGTTCTACTGCTGTTCAAAGTAAAGCTCGAGTGGCAGATGTATACCATCTTAGGAATTTTGTGAAAAAGTATACATCTCCCTTTAATTTCTCCAAATGTTAAGGGTTTCCAATACTTTGACAGAAATTACATCATTCCTAGGTCACGACAGAATCACATTTTTTTGATAATCAGTATTACTTTAACCTTCTGATAACCTGCAGATGCTGAGAAAAGCACTCTTGGCAAAATATCAGCATCATCTCCTTTTCTGCTTCATACTAAAATTACCTACATTAGCAACACATTTAAGTACACTTGAAAATTCATTATGACCCTGTTGCTCTACTAACTACTACTGTAACTACCAGGGTGTCTATTCCACATAACTCCAGTTTCTGCTTACATATAGTGACATTTTACAGCTATCCCTCAGTACATAAAACATTAAATATTGGTAGATGTAGCCATTTCTATGATCAGTGCTACTTTTTGTCCTTTTTTTTCCTACAATATATGGATTTCTTGCGAATACTTTTACTGTTGGTACTGGGTGATTCCCGTGTAATCAGTGCTTCTTCATTTTCAAGAACTCTTTGTGGCAAATGCTTCCAGTGCTTCGGCTTCCTGTATATTGTAGTGTTTGCATAATCCCCAGAGTGACCGTCTTGCCACATTATTGTGCCTTTCAGTGTAAGATCCTCAGCAAAGAGTGCATAACCTCCTGACATCCAAACTAATTAAAAATGCATGAACCATGGAAATCATCCATGTGCAACTCCCCATAATCGGGGTAGAGTACCATATCTTTGCAACTTATATGTCCCCCTCCATGTCCCAGGAAACCCATACTACCCATCTCCATGTACTACAGTCCCTCACCGTTCAACCCAATACGATCTACATGGGGGATCTCAATTACACCTCTACAGACTGGGAATCCTACATGACTTCTTATGGACAAGTCCAGGGATTCCTAAACTTAATACCAACATTCTGTAACAGTTGGTCCATTCTTCTACCAGAGGTGTACACATCTTTGAGCTGGGGTTGTGATGTTCCTTACCCAATGTAACATCATTGCTTGTCATATCTGCCCATAAAGCAGTATTACTTTAAATAAAAATAAATCAGGGGACCCAGCAAAATCAAAAACCTTTAAGAACTAACCTTTCTCTACTAAACAACACCTTGGCTAAATTCCAAGCAGCACCCCCAAAACCAATAAACACAGTAACATATGATGAACTATTTACAAAAATCCCAGTACAGCCATACTGAAGACAAACCATCCTGGTGGAATTACAATAATAATCGAATGGATTCAGTTTTTGACTCTGCACATTTATAAAGATCAAACATCATTCTTTTATCATGTGAAAAAGTATGAAACCATCTGTGGTTGGGCTATCAGTTATTTGTCTGATGTGCTACAGTTTTAAATCATCCACAAAAAAAGCAGATGAAATGTCACTGGGAAAAGTCTGTTTCTGTAAGTCAAGCTGTAACCACAACCAAGTCTTTTAAAGAAATAGCTTAACAGTTGAAGAATCAGCAAAATTGAAACTTTGTCACCATTTCTCATTGGAATATCCCTATCTACATTTTTATTTCTGGACAATTATTTGCTCTATATCACAACAAGGTTCTAAAGTGCTTTGCCACCATTTCATACTGGCTGCTATATAATTTATTAGAGCAGGATGCATTTTTATACATCTGCATGCATTGCATTATTTATGTAGTTTATTACTGGTGCTGCCGAAAGATAAATCCTCATCTGTTCTGATGATAATGGAGTGTTGCCTTTATGATATCTAAGAGATTTTGATTATTTACTGCATTTTCTATACTCTTCCAACAGTGATATTTCTTGCCATAGCTGCTTTATTGTTCTCACGACTGGAAACGTCTGAGGCAGTATTCTATTTGTTCCCTTTCGATCCTTTTTACTCTTGTTTTTTGCTGCAGCACTTTTTCTGATACTAGTTTAGCTACAGCATATACATCACTTGAATCTCTCAATATCCCTAATTACTATATTCATCTGCTTTAACAGTCTAACATGCAGAGTATTATTCACTTTCTGCAGTCTCTCATTTATCTTAATAGGTTCCCCATTTCCAATAAATCAAGCAAGTCTCATGTAAGAATTATTTCCTCTCCAAAGAATTTTGCATTTTTATCCCAGAAACATCCTGAAGTTACTTAGTCTTTTGCAACTACAAGCTTATGCAGTTGCCCGAGCCACTGAAAGGAATTTAAAGTTTTTTTTTTCTCTCCTTGTGTTTGAGCCCAAGCTTCGAACACATTTAAAAAAGTAAATGATTGCCAAAACAGGGCAAGATAAACACCAAAGATACAACATAAAATAAAAAGTTAGATATATTATGAATGAGTAAATATTAAGCTATAAAAAGTTATTCATAAACAGTTTCAAGCCAGCATTTTTAAATGAATGCTTAAACTCACCCAGTAATGTGGACCCTCTAAGCCAGCCAGGTAATACAGAGACACCGTCTCTGGTGGACAAATCTTAAGATTCTAACCACATCAGAAGCCCATAGGAAGCAAAAACCAGGAAGAGGGAAAGCTGATAAAAGGTCAGTACATCTTAAATTAAAGGAACCCAGAACATACTCAGATAGATATACCAATATCAGAACTATTATACATAATGAACAAGCTTCCTGTCAGGCAGTAAAACCCATGCAAAGCCAGTAGAATATGTCGCTACCTATATATCCCAGTTAGTAGCCCTGCTAGAGTTCTACACACGGTAGAGGTTGTGACAAAAGCAGATAATTCCAGCCCAGCTAGCTGGAATTGTGTAAATAATTATGTATCATGTGTGAATATCAACATGATTTATATGTGTTACAACTGTACTAGAACTATATGCCATGTGTACATTAAACTGGTTTGTACAGACGTGCTGAAAATGTAGTTTATAGAAATGCTTGCGTTTAAAATGGATCCACAGTGTGCCCTACTGGAAGAGGACAGAAATGTACATGCACTATTGTAACTGTTTAAATGCATATATTTTAACAGTGGAAACTGGAATACAAGAGATTAACTACAGTCCAGCAAACTTTAGAAAAATAACTTAAATTACTTTATGGCTAGGCCATAAAAAGATGGTATCTTTTCAATGCAGCAACAGACATCATGTCTGTACTGGGAAACTTGCTGTATTGTCTTTAGGGTGAACTAATTATTAGTCTTGAAATGTGGAGGGATGCAATTGTTTTACTACTTCCAGCATCTGCCAAAGATCTGAGGGAAAGCCCTTATCTATGTATTTTTATAGGTATATGCTAAATGCTATCACAACTATATTAGAGAAGTCTCTTAATGAGACAGAGCATTCTGTATTGTCTTGGACCGGACAACAACTAGAAGATCCGTTCAACACATCTGCCTTGCTTTATTGTTGTAATACAATTCTCTTAGATTCAGTCAGGAATATAGCAAAGCTTAGTTTACATATTTTTCATTACTTATCTGAGCCTGTCCTGCAATGTTGTTTTAAACATTTCCTATGATTTTGAACTGTGATGTCACTGTGAACATATATTTATTACTGTCTTGTTCTTTTATTATTAAATATTATTTAAACCTTTCACTGAGGCTGATCTGTGTACAGGTATTTAAGTTTTGAGAATACTTGCATATTTATGTGGCGACACTGTGTGGGCCACTCCTAACCGCCTTCTTCTTGGTCAAATAACCATTTGTATTAGTATTAATAGTGCACAGTAGAACTGGACACCCTTCGTTAAGGCCCTTAAAGTAGCTGATAAGAGGTTCTGGTGGCAGTGATGGCTACCTTATAGTCTGGGCAGAAGGGGGCACAGCTAGTAAATCTGTGCCAGTCTCGTGTGTGTGTGTGTGTGTGTGTGTGTGTGTGTGTGTGTGTGTGTGTGTGTGTGTGTGTGTGTGTGAGAGAGAGAGAGAGAGAGAGTCAGAGCATATGTGAGGGCGAATAAAACAAATCTCCAAAAGTGTGTCAGCTACTTGGGCAGGGACACGAAGCACTGCTTGGACAGAGAAGAGTGTTAGAGGACTTGGCTTGGAACCCTGGCTAAGGATTCAACTCTACAGCTGTACCACTGGGGAGTCTTACTGGGGATCTAGAGTAAGAGGGAGAAACCAGCCGCAGATGGACTATGGTCTCCATGTGCTCTCAAGGGAAATTGCACTTGATGAAGACAGCTGCTTCTGGAAATACTGTGTGTGTACTTGCTATCCTCCCAGTGTACGCCCCCCCACTGTTGCCAGTGGTGAGAATTGAGGCTCCTTGATTTCTGGTTGGCAGTGGTGGGTTGGCACAGATCATTGAATCACAGATTGTCACAGTTGTCACAGATCATTATACTAATCCAAATTAGAGTCTACCAGGCCACGCACTATAATCAAGAAATCTTCAGGCAGAATAAGGTGTTTTAATACAGGCAATGTACCTATGATGGAAGCAAGTGGATTTGACAGAGAATTGGTCCTTTAACATCAGCTTTTCATCAACTACTCCCAAATTACATGCAATGGACAGTGCAGTGGTGCAGCGGTAGCATTGTCGCCTCAAAGCAAGAGGTTCTCCAGTTCGATTCTTGGCTGGGGCGCCTTCTTTGCAGAGTCTGCATGCCCTTCTGTGTTCGTGTGGGTTTTCTCCAGGTGCTCCAGTTTCCTCCCACATTACAAAGACATGCGTCTAGAGCATTTCCTCCCTGGGACTCCACTGAAAATTGGCTTTGTTCCAAGTCGGACTTTCCCAGTAAGCAAATGTTAAATAAAGTTACACACCTTAGACCTGAACTGCAATTTATTTTCATTACAGACAATATTAGGAGATAAAACTGGTGTCAAGACTCTTTCAGAGTAGTATGCATAACCACTAAAACCATGCTGGATACGCTCAGTTTTAATTAACTACCAACCATCCAGATGTATATGCATTCCATAACACTGGCAAGACTGCTTATAACTGACCCACTCATGAGGAAAAGGTAAAGCTACATTCTGTCAGTGAAGCAATTATACAACACTCTCCCTCCCACGACTCCTGATGGAACCATATAGAAGGTAAATGACAGCAGATTGAGAATAACCTTACAGGACACCGCAGTCCAGACAGCTAAATCAGCACATAAATTACTTAAAACCAGTTTCTGGGTTGATCAAGAAAGACAGGAGGCAAATCAATACAGGATTACTCCACTAATAGGTTCACAGGTTGTTACTATGCTACCAAGCCCAGCCATGCACCCCAAACCATTTGGGTCCCATGATCCACTTTCTTATAATGTCTTAACATTAAACTTGTGCTATGCAATACTTCCGATACAGAAAGTACCACTAATTCCTGTTCATGGTTTAACAACTATTTAACTTACTATAATAAACAGTTGCATCTTCTACTACTCTCCATGGTAAACTACGATTTAATTTACTGTACAGAACATTACAAAGTTACTGTAGTTATTTTTTCAACTAATGTTGCCATTTGTGCCTCCACTAAAGCCTAACAGTAGAAATGGAAAAACTATGCGATGCTTGTTCTTACTCAGACAGCACATGTTCTACCTCTTTTATTGTAGTTGTCTTGCCTTCATGCAACTACATTATGATAAAACTGGGTTTCTGTAACCACTTACCCCAAAAACTATATTCATCTTAATGACATTTCTTTTTATACATCTTGAAATAGTTTTGCTATACTCCTGATTGACACTGTATAACATTGTATTGCTACTTAATGCCTTGTAATAATCCTGTAACATTGCTGTTTAATGCTAATTTATAATGAAAATTGTATAATATGCTGGAGCTTTTCTCCCTGGGCCTCCACTGAAAAAGGGCTCTTCAGCTCAGTCAGACAATCCCGGTCAACAATTGTAAAATAAAATAAATAATAAATTTAGGTCTGGCTAGATATGGAGAAGGAAGGGGGGAGCTGATCATGCAGCATCGTGAAGACCTTCCAAACTGATGTCATGTAACAGGAATGACTGAACAAAACCTCCCCTTTTGAAATGAGCTTCCAGAATGCTACTCCCGAGAATCTTCTTGAAAAAGAACAGGAATCAGCCATTCCACCCTGCCAAGACACACTCCTGTCCCAGCAACCCCTGGGTCACAAGATCAGCACAATCAAAACTACAGACAGGCTCACGCAAGTCCATAAGCATTTCCACAACCTAACCCATTAAGGAGGAATGGCATTTTGACACACTAGAAACAGCTGAGAGGTCTAAGCCCTGATCTGGAAAGACTGTACAGTCTTAACAAATCTGTAAAAAGCTTTGGACTTTGCTGGATGGTGTAGTAGCACAATTCTGCGGTTTAGGAGAGCTGTGCTAAACCAAAGAGATTTAGCATAAAACAAGTACAGAATATAGCATACAATACTTGGTCTATACTTACGTCAGTACCCAGAGTTTAAATAAATTGTTTGGCAGTGATCCTAAACTTGTACATAAAACAGAATGGAATTTAAAACATTTAAGTTACAAAGATATACATGTCCATCTGTAGGAATGTCCTTAGGAACTTTGCCCTGTTATAACTGCCAGCTTTGTAACAGTGTAGGACAAAGTATAATTTGTTGTATATATCCAGTTAGTAATAAAAACATCTTTAAATGTTTCACAACACGTACAGCAGGAAAGAAAATTAAGGAAAAATATGTGAACAGTCAGATACAAGGAAAATAAATACTAAATCAGTTTAAAAACACAGAAGACAAGGGGTCTTATCATATCTTCAAATTTGGAGTTTTTCAGAAGATTACTGAAATTATGAGAGGCAGTGATCTTGATTTACTGGTTGAACTGGCTGAATACAAATGGATTAATTATCTCAGAGCAGACTTGTATCCAGATTTAAATTCTGTCACTAGTATTAAACAGATTCTTAGGCTAAGACATAATATACTTTAACATATTCTTCTTTGCACTTGTTCTATATTTTGACAGGGGCTGCAATTTATTTATTTAGCCATTTATCTATTTATTTAACCATTTTATATTTTTAAGACTCAATTATGTATATATTTATTAAACTCAATGACTATCTAAATTGTGTAATCACTTAATCAGGCAAACAGTTGCTGCATTCTGTGTTTTACTCATTGATAACAGCTTGTCCCAAAAAGTTTAATAAAATACAAACACAAAAAACATCTGGTGCTTTAGTGTACTCAGTTTTGTTTTTCTAAACGGAAGAAATCATAATGGAGACAGGTCAAGGACACCTCGTGAGGGAATATACCTACAGAGTTGGGGGTCTGTAAAAGCCACCTGCCTTCAGGCTACCAAAAAACATACAAACATACTTTACAACTAGCTCCATGGATGGAATGACCCAGGACTATTTTGCCTTCTTTCCAAGAAGGTAATTTCTGAGAAGGGATACATATCCAAGGTCAAGCTATAACAGATCTCATCAGACTCAATGTTCCAACCAAAAGAAAGGAAGTCATAATTATCAACCACTTTTTCCCATCTTGACACGGGATTGGGGTGCCACAACAACATTAATCAATGCGACCAAATCACCAGGAGCCAATGTTTACAATGTTGAGTTACTAGAGTTCATCTGCAGTCAACTGCTAGGGGTAAAGTCTCACTGTCGTGGATTGTTCAAAGCTAAACGGCTTCCAGGTTTTCAGACTCCATTCTGCTCATAAACTTTGGGAGTGAACTAATGCACGGACAAAGAATAACAGCTGCACACCTGATGGCAGGCAACATGGAATTAGTGTGTGCTTGCAATAGGTGGTCTGCACCAGGCTTGCCTCTGCCATCAGCCCATATTCCAGAAGGTGTAGCTTTGCATCCATTACTCATACTACCACCAGCCAAAGGGGGGGCATATTTGAAGTCTAGACCTTGAGCTTCCCTTCCAGGGCATATCAGCAAAACAAGAAAAATGCATGTTACTTCAAACACCATAGTGCTTTGCTGGATGCCCTAACAGATGAAAAGGTTCCAGATAGAATAAAGGCACAGAGATTTCAAGACATGGTCTCATCACCTGATGCCACATCAAGCAAAAGTACAGAATGAGGCCCTACTCAGTGGAATACAGAAATAAGCCTCAACTTCGGCCCAAGCAACCAGTGTTTCATTAGCAGCAAATGTGCTGGAAGGGCCAAGTTGGGGAGAATAGGTTCCAGCAACTGACACCAGCTTGCTCATCCTTGGAGGGGTGGCAGAGAGGAAGTGGCTTTGCCCAGCACATTAGTAACAGCTTGGACTGCAAAGAGAGATATGCACCACTGTCTTGGGAGTGGATATGGGGTGGGAACATGCACATCATCCCCACCAAAGCAACCACTGTAAGTAGGCAGGTTTATAAATAGGGAGAGGTTGGAAAGAGGGAGCCATGAACCTTTATGGGATCTGCCCATCAGGCCAGATCTCTAGTGTCAGACTCTTGCCTTTAAGGAAACATATGGTCTGACCAGTTCCCCCAAACAAAAGTGAATGGGCTGAAGGACTTTTGCCCACTGTAGGGATATTTGGCGCTCACCATGGAGATAAGAATGAGCTAAAAGGGCACAGGTACACAAGCCATGAAGCAAAGTGCCACAGGCGGTGTACATATAAAAAAATCAGGAATTAATTTAGATTGCCAGGATGCAATGCATGTGTGTAGTAGGGGCAGGGGGGTCAGTTTTCTTCATAGTGATGGATATAAATCTTGGACACCAGCACCTGCAGTACACAAATACATTATCTACATGTGATACAGGAGACCATTCTGAGCTATTCTGCATGTCTCCCCTCCCCATTAAGGTAAGACAAGCATGGTAAAGGATACAAGGTAAATTAACCCCAATGAAAAGTCAGAAAACAAGCTTCATCACAGAAGCCCACAACCCGCATGAAGACCTACATGTCTCCAAATGCTCAAACTTGTGTCTTCAAGGTGAGTTACTCAAGACAAAAAAGATGACCCTTTCATATGTAACCAAGGGACTACAAAATAAAAGCAAGCAAGACAGACAAAAGTAGTCTAACTTGATGTTTATCTATACTTCACCTCATTGGGTTCTTTTGCCAAATATGTGTTACCACATAAGCCATTTCTGCATACCCTTCAACTGTTGTTGAAGGAAGCCAACCAACCTAGCAATGAACCACTGAACCAGCAGGCAGGGTGTGTTGAAGAGAATAATTCAACAAGACAAACCACAGATTGCCCTAGTGTAACACTAAGCACAAAATCTAGACCAGAATTAACATTTTTCTCCTTTTATACAAAAAGCTATATAGAACATCCTCACATGAGCTGCCGAAGAAAGCACAGCCACTCTTAATAAACCTAAGAGACAGTACTTCTTGTTTTTGTGCTCTAATGTCTGGCAGGATAGCAAAGACAGTACAACGTGCCAACTTTCATCCTGAAGTCCCATATTTGATTCCCTCAATCTCCACTTGATATTGTGTGAACAAATCACTCGAAGTGACAGTGCTTCAGTTTTGCCTTTTGAAGGCAAACCTGGTCAAGAAAAACTGAAAAAAAAAAAATTGTAGTTTCTGCATTTCCTTTTAGGTCTCCATCTGAAAATGGTGTATGAAGACCAACACACCTACCAGAGTACCTATTTCTGAACATAGACTACTGGTGTCACAGAGGTATTGATAGCAATATCACAGGGCTGGCCATTCCTACTCATCTCTCAGACTGGGTGGGGGGACGAAGACAAAAAACTGGTATAGGAAACACCAAACTAGAAATTTTAGCAACAATATCTTAACTCATTTACATATGAAACTCTTCCTTTGTTGGCCAAACTCTGCAAAAGCAACCACATACAATTTTTTATAAAGCATATTTTTTTCTTAACATGACTAAGCTAGCAGAAGTTGCTTACCCTCCAAAAGGACTGCTTTCTTAATGTCTTGCTGTTGTTGTAGACCTGGCCATCGTTGGGGCTCAAGGTAACTGACACAAAATCTCTCCTCTGTGGGGAGTACATTGTTCACTAGTAGAGAAAAGAAGGAAGGGCACAAGCTCCCTGCCTTACCAGGACACCATGCTTCAACTCAGCATCATATACAGCACAGCAGTCTTCCTTTTAACAACTAATTCGGCCTCCTGGTTAAAAAGAAAGACAACAACATTTTACATTACCACCCTTATTATGGGATTACACAATTGTTAGAAGCACACATCAGTTTTAGAATTTCTGCACACATAACTTACAATAGTTTTGCACTTAACAGTCTATGACTGCATAACATTTTCATGGCCAAAAAGTAATATTTAGTCCAAAACCTGTACAGCTTAGAACAGGCCTTTCTGCAAAACAAAAGTTCATTAAGGCTGGTGTACTAAACTAGCCATTCATTTACAGATGACCTGCACAAAAAGGGGGCGATGAATGATTCTTCAATAAGATTTTCAGAGTGTATGAGAAGCTTACCTAAACAGACATCAGCACCATTCCTAACATACTGCTGGAACTGTTCAGAAACTGCAGCTTGCATGAACAATGGAAAACGGTACTATACTGCTAGCACTCAGGCTGAATGTGACCCTTGACACAAACCTAGGTTTTTAGTAAAAACAATCCAGTTGGCAGGACAGGCCAACTCAAGTATGTTAGTGTCAACGGTTCAGCCAGCTTTTAACAGTGACATCAGAAGGCTGTGGGTTCTCTCACCACACCAGGTGTTTGGTTTCACATTCCGATATTGATACCTTAATGCAGCATAAAAGAGTAGCTGTGCTCCCTAGGCGCAGTCCTTTGGGTAAGGTATTAAATCATGGTCACAACGGCCTGAGCTGGTAGGAGCTTGAGTGAACTTAAACAGTAGGGAGCCTTCATTTACATAATTTCATATTTAGAATCTTTTTTTTTACATTCATTTTACATTAGGTATGGCATGACAAAAGAAATGCACAAAGAGCAAAGCAACAAGTCTTGCGAAAAATGCCCAATAAAACATTTGTTTCAAGTTGCAAGAAAGGTCAGCTATTGCCCTGGTCAACCCCTCCAACAGACACCTTTATCAACCAGGTTGAGGAGCAAAAAATAGAGGACAAAAATATCTTCTGCTACTGCATAGCCAAAAAAGCTACAAAATACCTACTTGTTTGATTCAATTTAAAGGACCACCTCTGAAAGTCTTCTGGACCGATTTCACAGTTATAACTTCTCTGCTAAACTAACAAACGGCATCTTGTTACAGTCAATGAAAGACGGTCAGTCAATTAAGTGCAGTCAGCATGCCTGCACTGCTATTTAAAAAGCGACTGATCCTGTCTACTACACATGGGCCGACCTTATGCATAGGTGAACAAAGCAATCACCTAGGGTGGCATGCATGTAAGGGCGCTTTCCTCCCCATTTATTTATAGCAGCATTTCTCTGACCTAAAAATAAAACACCCCTACTGAAAAAAAAAGAAAAATGCAACCATGGCACAAGTGCTGTAGAAGAGGCTAATTTTACTTTACTTTAAATTGACAAGGGATTCAAAAAAAGTGACAAAAATCGGCAACGCACTACAGAGCCAGAGGAATGGTGAGGTGATTTTTATTATTATGGTTTGAAAGATTACTCTGGCAGTGATCAACCAGATACTTTTTAGGCAATTTTTTCTGGCTTTGTGGTTTGTGCAAATACCTGATGAGAGGAGTGGCACCATAAGAAAGGTGTTATTACTTTTTTTTTTAAACACTGGCCGTAATTAACTAGATACATTTTGACATTTATCTGGCTTTCTGATTTGTGTAAAGCAATTTGACTGGAATACTTTAACCTGTGTGGCAACTAGTTTTGTTTTAATTGTGAAGCAGGTTATTACTATTATTTTAAAATCTCAATGACAGTGATCAACCATATATTGCTGGCAATATTGCTCTGCTTTTACAATTTTTGTGTAGGGAGTGGAACATTCCTCTTTTTAGATCAGACTTACCCCTACAAAGGATGGCCTGTTTTTGGAGGTAGACTACCTGGGATTGGGGTGGGGTTGGGAGTTGACATAATGGTTAAGGTGCTTACCTTGCAGGGCTTTATTCTCAAATGAGATAATAAGCTAGGTTTAAAATGGGCTGTAAAGGCAGTTGGCCGAGCACTAACCTATGAACCTATTACCAACATACTACTGCAAACAATAAAGAGGCCACCCACCTCTCATCTCCTTCTTCGGAATTAAAAACAAATGACTTTGTATGGAATACAGTTTCCAATACAGTTCCCTAATGTCTAAAGATTTTACACTGCCTCTGACAATATGTTTATCTTTTTCCATCATTTATGCTAGTTTATTTGAGCACATGTTTATGACTAGCATCCCACATTCCTAATGGAAGCAGGAACAATTACGCGCTATTTGGTATTCAAATTTAATTTTAAACTATATGCTAATTAGATGCCCAGATTCTTTAGCTGGCTGTATTATATTCCATAAGCCTTAGCTCCTATTTTCAATGTCTGCAGTTTAAGCAGTATGCAGTGGAAGTGAAATATTATGTAGCTAATTGTCATAGCTGTGACTGCTTAGTTGGCGCTAGGGATGGCTGGATGAAAGTAACTGACCCACTTCTCATTTGCTCAGTTCAAAAAGTCACTTTCTGGCTCTGTAGTACTACTGTACACTTGTAAGAACCAAGTTGGGTTACTTAATTGAATACCGGATATGAAGAGACAGATTAAGCAAAACTGCTGTGATATCTTCTATGGAGAAAAATTACTAATCACCTGCAGCTGTTTGCTTATTTTTGGCTTTGCAGGACTAATGAAATTATGTGAAGCAACGTGCAATATTTTAATGCGTGGCAACTGCTTGCAAGATCAAAAATGAAACCAAAGTTACACAAGTGGATTTTGACAAGGGCTTAATTGCCTCTGCCCTAACCCCACCTAATTTAAAACCAGCTCTTCTCACAGGTGTACACAGAAGGTAACTGTGTGTGTGAGAGTGTGTGTGTGTGTGTGTGTGTGTGTGTGTGTGTGTGTGTGTGTGTGTGTGTGTGTGTGTGTGTGTGTGTGTGTGTGTGTGTGTGTGTGTGTATCAATCAAATTTCTTAAACATTCCTGCCATACGTCACAGGTCATATCTTGTGTTGGGCTAGGGAAAGTATTTACAGGTTCATAGGCAAGTACAGGGCTAGCTGTCCCTTCTGGGACATTTTAAGTCTAGCCAAGTTCCCTTTTTGTGCTTGAAACAACCTATCCCATTTGGTTACAGATTGAGCTTCTCCAACCCACGGTCAATAATTATACATTATTGATAAGAATAACTGAGATCATACCATAAATAATTTGAGGTGACCCATGCATGAGATAAAGCATTTATGAACTACCTCTGTCCATTAGTAGCACAGGGGCCAGACCTGTGATACATTTTCTGTTTGCCCATCTATGGATCTAGGTTACACTTTAGTATGGACAGGGTAAACTTTGTTTTATGTGGATGGGGAGTCTGTTCCACAGCAGCAGCATTCTCTGTAAGATACATCTGTCCTACCAAACCGTTCCTTGATGTTGTTTCAGAAAAAGTTTAGATCGCTTAGACGGAGTACTGCTGATGCAAATTTGACTTGAAGTGCAATAAATCCATCAGTAATGGGTTAAAGTCACCTCTTAGAAGTCTGGAAGATAGAGATTGTTCCAACAGGGTTTCGAGTCTGTCCATGTAAGACATGTTGTTTAGGCCTTGTATCTTTTTGGTAAGATATCTCTGTGGATGTTCCAGTTGTTGCACGTGTCTGGACACATGCATGCCAAAGGGAGCATTATACTCGATTTCCCAAATGTGGACTGAATACAGGGAACAATGATATCCCCAGATCTAGACACAATCCCTTTGTTTCGAAGCTGTGCAATTGGAAAGACTTTCTTATAACAATGGACACCTGTTGGTCAAAAGTTAGGTCACTGTCCACAAAAGTTCCCAGAGGCCGAACAAATGAGTCAGCTCTTAGGGGGCATATTGTCAATGTGGTATTTCCCTGGGGTAGGATGATGACTTCTCAAAGGATACAATTAATGCATTGTTTGGCATTTAGTTTCAGTCCACGATTTTGTAGAGAGTTATTTATTTGGGACAAACCTTCCAGCAGGACAGCAGAGTCACTTGGGGAATTCAAGGACTTCAAGTGTGCAGTAGTCTACAAAATTATATCAGCCAGACCCCTTTGGTACTGGCTTTTCCTTCAGAAAGGTAGATCCCAAATGGGAGAGGTCCTAGCATAGAACACCAGTAGACTCCAATGGTGACTGACCTCTTTGTGGAGGTAACTTCCCCTATTTTGATGATCTGCGAGTCAGATGACCACACAGTGAGTGATGCAGGGAGTTATTCCCAGGTTATTTAGCTTTTCAACTATGTCTGGTTGAAGAACTGTGTCAAAAGCTTTGGCCAGGTCAAGGCATGCAACGTGTACTATTTTGCCTTCATCCACTTCTTTGGTGACCTTTTCAAAATAACCCACCAGCTTGAGTAAGCATGACCTGCCCTCAATGGATACAAACTGAGATGGACCCAGTGTTTGGAAGATCCCTATGTCCCGATTTATTAATCCCATGAGAAGTCTTTCCATGGCTTTGCATATGAAGCTGGTCAAACTTGTGGGTTTGTAAATTGCCTGGGTCTGTGGAAGGTCCTCCCTAATGCAGGAGGACTGAATGTAGCTATTCTCCATTCACTTGGTACAAAACCTCTACGGAGGCTGAGATTGAAGAGAGTTGTAATAGGTGTGGCTAATTCGTGCTTCATGTTATTTAAGATGCATTCAGGGATATTGCCAGGCCCCGTCAATGCAGTATTTTAGCTTTTAATAGCATTTTTAGGACTTGGTCTTGGGAGACAGCTGGAGGTGAGCCAGTTTCAAGTATAGCTTGAGGGACAGACAGAGGTGAGAGAAGGGTAGAGTTGGAGTTAAATTTAATGGCCAGCAGGTTAACTACATCTTCAGCCTCAATGTAGGTAGCATCATTCACAATCAGCTCAGCGCACTGCTATGTTGTGCTTTTAATATTACGAACATAACTAAAAAATACCTTGTGATCATCTTTAGTTTGGGTAGCTATTTTGGCCGTATACTCCTGAATTGTTTATTTCAGTGACAAGTACTCAAACATTCTGGGAATTACCCTTCTTACTTTTGGTCAAAATTATTGCCTTTTTATTACAACACTTGCTAATATTATGGTTTTAAACATATAGGTTTGTTTATGGGGTTTGCTCTGTACTTGTTCTTATGGGGAACAAGTGAAAATTTCTTTAACTTTGCTCACGATTTTAGAGAGGTGCAGAGAGGGTCACTTTAAATTGTATAGGAACACCATACTGTCTCTAGAAGTAATGAGCCCAGCATCTAATTATATACAAGTGGCTAGCTTTTGTGGGAGAAAAAATAAGCATGCTGTTTATACATAGGTCTACACCAAAAAAAAAAATAATAAAAAATATATATATAAATTATAGACACACACACACACACACACACACACACACACACACACACACACACACACCTGTTCCATTTGTTTTATTTTTTTTTTCACATTTGTCTCAGTCTGACATCAGAAGAGTATACAGAAGGTGGCTGTCTTTTGGTGGATACAGGGTGTTTGTTAATGACCGCAGCAGCAGCCTGAAATATGACTGTAGGCATCTGTGCCTTAATTTTAATCCCAGTTTAAATACCAAAAGGGGACATATGCCTCTTGACCTCATAGCACAGGAAATCTGGGCAAAGCCTAATATAAAGGGGGGGGGGTCAAAGGCCGAAAAATAAGGACAGATTTTAAATACTGCATTTATAAACTTAGAAAGCCACAAAAATAAGTTTTGTGTTAGCATGGATTTTTTCGGGAATATAAAGTCTGAAACTCAACTGTGCGCCATTACTTGTTGATTTCAGGCCTCGGTGATTTGCCAAAAAACTACACATTTTATGAGGAACAGACCAAAATAGGAGGCAAAAATCTAGACAGTGGACAGCTAAGAGGGGATACACAAACTACCGGTTTTGAGATTTGGGGCTAGGGGAGGGGGCTATTCCCAGGCATGAAAAAAAAGAAGTTATGTCTTACCACAATGTTCTATCTGTATCATTGATCCTCGTTCAGTCAATACGTATGGGTATCGGTTCCGACCTCGGGAACCGAGCCAGCCATCTTCCAAGCTCACGCCAGCTACAAACTCTCGAGCTTAAACTCCTATTCAGAATTCCCCTCTCCCAGTTACCTCAGATTGAGTTTGCAAGTCAAAAGAAGGTAGAGGCTACCTCTGGTCAAATGACCTAAAAATACCGAATGGTGAGATCCACTAGAAGCCAAAGGAGGTAGTGTCGTAATGACTGAACAAGGATCAACAATACAGATGGAACGTTATGGTAAGACATAACTTCTTTATCCGATATGGTCAATCCTTGTTCATTCCTTACTTATGGGATAGAGTCGCTAGCTACCTCTATTCCTGGGAGGCTCTCATGGAAGGACATTCCTGAGCACCATAGAACCAAAAGATGCTCTTCCCTTGGAGGCCAAATCCAATTTGCAATGATTGATGAAGGTATGAGGTGTAGCCCAGGTTGCAGCTGCACAGATGTCATGTAAAGAAGCCCTGGCATGGAAGGCAGCAGAAGTTACCACCGACCTTGTCGAATGAGCCTTGATGGTAGTCGGAAAAGGAATATTACGTTGTGTATAAATGAAGGTCACAAGGTCTTTCAACCATCTAGCCAATGTGACCTTAGCAACAGCACATCGTAATCTAGGTCCAGAACAGGCCAAAAATAACTGGTCTGACTTACGACAGGCCTTAGTCTTGTTCAAGTAGAAGCGAATTTGCCTGTGAATATCTAGGGTATGCAGGCAATACTCTTCTGTTTGAATGATTGGGGAAGAAAAAACTGGCAATTCAATGGTTTGATTAATAGACATTTCAGAGATCACTTCTGGCAGAAAGGAAGGACTAGTTCTCAAAGACACTATCTCTCTATGAAAAATCAAGTATGGACTCTTGATGCATAAGGCTTGAAGCTCAGAGATACGCCTGGCAGAAGTAATGGCGAACAAAAACAAGGTTTTCCATGACAAATATTTGAGGTCGCACGAAGAAGCTGGTTCGAAAGGTGGCAGTGTCAAAGCTTATAGAACTAATGACAGGTCCCATGGTTGAATAGGTTCTCTAAAAGGGGGCTTCAGATGATTCACACCTTTTATCAAGGTCTTGCATAATTTGTGGGACACAAGAGAGGAGTCTTGGACATTAGATTTTGTAGCCAAATTAACTAACAGTAGAGGCCAATAGGCTGAATTAGAATAGATCAGCTAGATACTCTAGTACTATCGACATTGGTACTGAAAAAGGATCTACTTACTTATCTAAGCAAGTGGAAAAGATTTACTTGTTGGCTGAAAGAAAAGCAATTCTAGTGGAAGACTTATGAGATGCAATAAGAATGTCCTGTACTGGTAAAGAAAGATCTTTCTGCCTGGCAATCAAGGGAATTGGAGGAGCCAAGCTGTGAGCTTCAGGCTGTCCAAGTTGGGATGAATCAGATTCTGCGGATGGGAGATCAACCCCGGGGTTGGATGGAGGAGCCATGGTTGATCTAGCAGGTGAGGTCAAAGAAAGGGGAACCAAATCCGACTAGGCCAATATGGTGCTATGAGGATCACCTTGTTCTTCAACCGACAGGTTTTCTTCAGAAACTGGGGAAATGAGGGGAAGAGGTGGGCATAAAGACCAGAGGGCCAATCGTGGACTAGAGCGTCCCTGGGTGACTGTCCCGGAGGATGAATCAGGGCGAAGTAGCTGCTGCATTTGTAGTTGGATGGGGATGCACAGAGGTCGCAGCAAGGACGGCCCCAATGGTGGAAGTTCTCCGCCGCTATCAAGGGATTCAGGGACCAATCGTGAGGTTGTAGAATGCACCTGCTGCGTCTGTCTGCTATCACGTTGGAACTCCCGGGAATGTGCGTTGCTAGAAGAAAACTGTTGGTAGCCATCACCCATTGCCATATCCTCATAGCCTCTTGACAAAGGGGGTAAGATATGGTTCCACCCTGTTTGTTGATGC
The DNA here is from genome assembly GCF_019279795.1 of Protopterus annectens. Classification (NCBI taxonomy): domain Eukaryota; kingdom Metazoa; phylum Chordata; order Ceratodontiformes; family Protopteridae; genus Protopterus; species Protopterus annectens. The sequence continues at coordinate 594,331,577 of NC_056750.1, forward strand.
ATCAGACCACAGCCATGTTGTATGATTGTATCGCAATAGTCCCAGACGGCAGAAGGGGATGGAATGCTTGCAACGCCAGAAGCACCGCCCTCAGCTCCAGAACATTTATATGCAGTTGGGCCTCCAATTCGGACCAAGTGCCTTGGACTGTCTGAACCTGACATAGCCCCCCCCCCCACCCCATCAGGGAGGCATCCATGGTCACTGTAGTCTTGGGCTGCTGGGGATAGAAGGGGCGAGACCATTGTGACGGGTTATGGGTCATTCACCAATTTAAATCCTGTTTGCACCTTGAGTTACTCGAATCTTGGCTGAAAGAGAATGCTCAAAAGGATACCATTGGGTGAGCAGTAGCCATTGTAGAAGCCTCATGTGAAACCTGGCCAGGGGACAATGGTGATGGAGACTGCCATGAAACCCAACAGCTGTAGGACAGAGTGAGCTGTGGATTTCTCCCTTGAAAAGGATTGGGATCAGTTGTTGCTTTATCCTTAGAATTCTGTGCTCTGGAATGGATGCTCTGCAATTCTTTGTATCCAATATGACCCCTATGAATTCTGTGGGCTGAGATGTGGTGAGATTGGATTTTTGCCAGTTTATGGTTATGACTAGCCTTTTTGAAACAAGGAGAGAGTGTATGCAGGGGCTTCTTCCAATAGATGTCTGGTGGGGGCGGAGATGAGCCAGTCGTCTAGGTATGGAAACACCTGGAATCCTTGTAGTCGCAAGTGAGCTGGGACGACTGCCATGCACTTTGTGAACACTCTGGGGGCTGTAGAGAGTCCGAAGAGCAGTACTCTGAACTGGTAGTGACTGGCTCCTGCACAGAAATCTTCTTGATGGCCTGTCCACTTTTATATGTGGTAGTACACATCTTGAAGATCTAGCGAGCACATCCAATCGTCTTTTTCCAAAAGCAGGATAGAGACTGTATTGTAACCATCCAGAATTTTTGTACTCTTACAAACTTGTTCAATACACCGAGATCCAAAATTGGTCTCCAGTCCCCGGTTTTCTTTGACACCAAAAATAGTCTTGAGTAGAATCCAAATCCTATCTGGTCTGGAGGGACTATTTGAATGACTTTTTTCTTAGCAGCTTTGCTATCTCTAGTGCTGCTTCTTCCCTTTGACTGGGTGGAACGTCTGGTAAGTTTGTTGGGGGGGGGGCAGAACAGAGATCGAAGGGGATATGGTAACCTCTGGTTATTATCCTTTGTACCCAAGAGTCTGTGGTGATGGTTAGCCAGGCAGAAGGGTACAAGGAGAAATGACCCCCAACCACCTCCAGAGGAAAGGAGTTGGGACGCTCTTCAGGAGCGCTGACAGGATTGACCAGGAAAAGAATCCCTGGAACCCTGGTTACGTGGACCCCCAACCATCTCCAGAGGAAAGGAGTTGGGACGCTCTTCAGGAGCGCTGACAGGATTGACCAGGAAAAGAATCCCTGGAAACCTGGTTACGTGGACCCCCTCTGCCCTGAAAGGGGAGTCTTCCCTGTGAGTTTCCCCCTCTGCCTCGAGTCCGTGTGTCACAGAAAGGACCCCCGAGACCTTTTGTACCATATATCTTCCCACTCTTCTGGTTTCTGGAGAAAGCACGTGGAGGGGAAGAATAATGGACACTTACGGCAGAAAGGGTCTTACCGTCCTGTTCACATCTGGCCAGTGTGCTTTTAACTTTGGGTCCAAACAATGAAGAGGCTTCGATGGGAGCATTGAGAAAGGAAGCCTTGAAGGGTTCCATGAAATTACATAAGTGTATCCAGGCGTGCCGTCTCATAACAATGCCTGAACTTGCCGCTCTAGTTGCTCCTTCTGAGGAGTGAGATATCAGGTGCATGGAGGAGTTAGATATCGATTCAATGGTAGCCAGCTGAGAAGCCACTTGACATGGACCTCATCCGACATGGCACCAGCCAAAAAGTTTCAGGGAGCTCAGATGCTAAATTCCCTTGAAGCCTGGTGAAGTGTGCCATGTAATTCAGGGACCTGATTGCAAAGGTTGCCGATGCAAAAGTACGCTTCCCTATTCTGTCCAAAGCCCGTGACTCTTTGTTGGGCAGATGGACAGTCTGGCTTTCTTCTTCCGCCAGGTCCTTCTTTGTTGCACCAGAGAATCTACAGGAAGACCTTTGGACCAATGGGGGTCAGTAGCAGGAGGGTACAAAATTTTATCTGGCCTCCGGGGAATAGCCTCAATGGTGTCAGGAGCCTTCTACGCACGCTGTACGACGAGCCGGACCAGTTCGTCGGAAGGTGGAGTAACCCAGGAGGTAGGGGGCCAGGCGCACAAGACCTGCAGGAACACAGATGCTTCAGAGGTTGAGTTAGAGGGCTGCCAGTCACCTCTCTGTTTAAGGATTTCGAGGATATCACCAAAGGATACCTCAGAGGGTGAGAGAGGGGATCCTTCCCCATCATCAAAGTCTGTCTCTTCAGTAAGGGACTCCTCTGTGGAGTCCACGTGCTTCCTCTTGCACAAGCTTTTGCGATGAACTTCCTCAGAGGGAGAAGCTGGGGAAGACAACACAAAAGGGGTTTCCTGTGGGAGCCCATCCTGAGGCCCTTGCGCCCGGTATCCGCTAGGAGCGACTTGTGTAAACAACGGTCCAGGGGAGGGTGGGGAGATTGACAGCAAAGTATCACCAGCAGATGCCAAAGTCTTCTCCATTAGTTGGAAGGCCGGTACACCTGAAGAGGGGTGAGTGTCCTGGACAGGGGTCACCCTTCCCCTAAGTGGCTCAGCCTGCCAACTCTGAGCCCCTGGATAGCTGTGAAACACCAAATTACGTACACTACAGCTAACATCCTGGGTTTCCTCTGGCCAAAAGCACTTGATCCACAAGATGCAACACGTTGTGTTCAGAGAGGCTTCTAGTGGATTTCACGGACACTGCTGAGGGGGAGTCAGGTCTTTCCACAGATGGGACAAGCTCGGAGCTCACATCAACAGTCTGCACTGAAAACAATGCCATAAGAGACTGCACTACAGGTGTCTGCACTGAGGAAATCTGTGCTGAAGTCATGGTCTGCACCAACAGTAAGGTCGGTGCTGAGGCTAGGACCGAAAAAATTGGTGTCAGTTACCGAGTTGTCGGTTCTGGCTAAGGTATCAGAGCTTATGTGATTACAGTCTGCGCTGACAGGATAGTCGGTGCCGGAGAGGTCTGAACCAAGGAGCCCCTCAATACCGATACGGTAAAGGGCACGCTAGTCTGTGCCGAAGTCACAGATGGCGCTGATGGCCTCAGTGCCGAGGGTCTAGGCACCGAAAGTGCTGGAGCCGAAAGAGTCAGATCCGAAGGCGAAAGCTTAGCTTTCTTGGGTCTTGGTTGATGGGAGTCCCCAGCTGGGGACGAAAGAAGAGATTTGGCCTTTGAAAGATCATCAGTCTTTTTCCTATGGGATCTTGGAGGGATTGAAGCCTCCGACCTAGAAATAGCCTCTGAAAAAGGAGATTCGAGTAGCCCCTTCAGTAACAATTTATTTTTCCTCTCAATCAACATCCTGTTAGAGAAGTTCTTATAAATTCCACAGGGTGGATCAACTGATAAATGAGGCACACCCGAACAATAGACACACAGAGAATGTGCATCTGAAGTAGGTAATTTATGTCCACAATCTGAACATCTCTTAAATCCTGGACTACCTTTTTTATCCATTATAGAAAAGAATGAAATCAGAAAAAATACAAGCAATGGTACAAGAAATACCCGAAGGTAATTAAGAAAAGGGGTCTACCAACGATGGTATAGAAGAAAATACCTTGCAGTAAAAAGACTGAAAAAAATTTTAAGAGATGGTTGCTAAATGCGATAAGGTAAGAGAAAACAATTTAGAAACTTTTCTGAGAGAAAGAGTTATTTTAGACTAGAATGACAACAAATATTCTACTTCGCTCAAGAGAAGAAGCTTGACAAAACCGAATGGCGATGCAGCAAACGAAATCGGAGGCAACAGGGAGAGGGGACTTCTGGGTAAAAGTTTTAGCTCGAGAGTTTGTAGCTGGCACGAACTTGGAAAATGGCCAGCTTGGTTCCGAGGTCGGAACAGATACCCATACGCAAGGAATAAACAAAAATTAACAATATCAGATTATGTGTTTCTTCACCTGCATTTGTCTTCAGTTTACGGTCAACTGGTGTTTAACTCCAAGGATTAAACATTCGACACAACTTACTTCTTCACGGAAATAACAAGGTAGGCTTGAACTTTTCCATACGTATATTTGTTCAGGCCATTGTTGTAACAAAAGGTTGGAAGAAAAAAAAAAAGCTCTAAAATGCACCTCAGAAAAACCTAAAATCCCATGGTTTCTGGTGCCTCCATCTTAATTTAGTTACTGAAGTACAGTCTAGGTCAGTTAGGATGTAGGAAAAATAAAGCTGAAGGACAATGCCAAATCTCTTTTTAATCATGGCTTTTGTTCAGAAAAGCACTGGATTGAAAGGGTCGTTTAAAAAGCAACTCTAAAATGCACTTTAGAGCATCTAGAAAGTAGTTTAAAATCTTACCAGAATGGTATTGAATACTGCAACACTGAAATGGAAGGACGTCCCCTATGACTTAATGCATTTGTCTCCTCCACAAGTTATCAGAGTGCAGTCTTGTTTAGAGAGAACACAGTGGAGGATGGATGAACTAACTGCAGGAAGAAAAAAAAAAAAAAAACCTGAAGAGTAAAACAAACAGAGTAAAAGGCAGGAAAAAAAGTAATCTGGAGTGCGAGTAGGACCACATGGTTGGGGGTGGGGGATTATCTAAGGACAGACCTCATTACAAAGCAACGACCACACCTCCTAACAGCTTGCTACTGGGTTAGAGAGCTCTTTTGCTCTACCCTAGCTACTACTATTCTGCTCAAAAACCTCTTCAAAACAAAAAATCATTCTAAATTACTCACTTGCTTTCACCTTTCCATCCCACGTCTATAAAATTAGAAGTTATGTACCAACCATAAGGCATCTATGTTCTCCATTTTCATTCTGCCTCAGATTGGACTTGGCCGCATACACAAGATTTCGGATCTAACTCTTGAGCTTCCCCCTCTACCCATAATGATCTATTGTCTCCCCAACACTTCAGATAGAGTTTGCTGCCTAATCTCCCAAATTATGAGAGAGATAGATAGATACAGACATAACAAAAGGTTAGGGATCAAACTGGAACTGTAAGGTTCCAATATAGTCTAAAAGATACTTCTAGGTAACAGAAGGCTGGGGGATGGATGGTAGGGAAGGTGAGGAAAAATGAAAATAGACAACACATATGCCAAAGTTATGGTAAGTACATAACTTCTGATGATGTCCTTTTCATTCTTCCTCACAAATGGGACAGAATCAACAGCTACATAGCCCTCGGGAGGCTGTCACGGAAGGACATATTGGAGCGCTGTCAGACCAAAAGAAGCTCTGCTTCTGGAGACAATGTCCAATTTGTAATGTGTAACAAAAGTGTGCGTCTTTGACCAAGTGGCTGCAGCGCAATCATCAATGGAAGTCTTAATCGAAAAAGCAGATAAAGCAGCCATAGACAGAGTGAAGCGAGATCTAGGAGGTTGTGGCAAATCTAACCCTTTTTGAGAATTGACCAGTGAAACACAAAAATAATGTAAGGAGGCTTAGTTGACGGAGCACGAAGCTCAAATTCTTTTTGCTGAAGTGATAGCCATTAAGAAGATAATTTTCCAAAAAAAGAAGCTTCATATCACATATGCCAGTCAGTTCAAAGGGTTTCTGAGCTAATCCTTGACAGACAACAGTAAGATCCCAAGGACAAGAGAGGCCCTTTATTTGGGGGTCTAAGAAGAAAGACACCTTCATGAAGGCTTTACACAATTTGGACAAAGCCAGAGAAAAGGAGGTTTCCAGAAGACAAATTAGAAATTGCTGCAAACTGAAGCTTAATAGTAGAAAAGTTGCTCCTTCTTTAAAAAGAGTTGTTAGAGAAGAATGGCCGAAGTAGGTGCTGAAAAAGGACCGATATTCTGTTTGGAGTCCCAAATAGAAAATCTTTTCCATTTGCTTTTGTAGACTTTCTTGGTAGAAGCCTTCTGGGAGCCAAGATAATCTCACAAACTGGGGACGCAAGCTTGGACTGTATTACTGGAAGTGGAGAAACCATGCAGTTAGTTTGAGGGCATGGAGACGGAGGCGATGAATTCTTGATGGAAGAGAGAAAGAAGACCTTGAGTGGGTTCCAGTATCCATGAAGGATCTCAGGAGAGACTGGAGGAAGTGCAATGAGGATGACTGAGCTGTTCAGCCTTGCTGCTTTTTGTAAGAACTTTGGAATCAGAGGAAGAGAAGATAAGCATGCAGGAGACCTGGGGTCAATCGTGAATCACAGCATCTGTCAGTGACTCCCCCGGTGAGGGTCTCAGAGTGAAGCACTTACTGCACTTGTTGTTGAGGGGTGAGGCAAATAGGTTGCAGCAAGGCTGGCTCCAGCAGCTGAAGATCATATTCACTACTGATTGATGGAAACACCACACGTGAAGCATCAGAATGGATCTGCTGAGCCTGTCTACTAGTGCATTGGTTTTCTCCATGATGTGCATTGAAATGAGAAAGCAGTCTGAAGCAATCGCCCATTCCAAAACCCTCATGGCCTCTATGCACAGTGGATAAGATCAGGTTCCTCTTTGCTTGCTGATGTACCAAACTACTGACATGTCGTCTGTTTGAACTGCAATAGTCCCTAGAGGGAGAACTTCTTGAAATGCCAGACGGACTGCTCTCATCTCTTAGACGATGATATTTAAACTTGGTCTCCAGGGGCAACCACATGACTTGGACCATCCTTCCCAAGAAATGTCCCCACCCCAGTTGGGAAGTGTCCATGGTAACTGTAGCAACAGGGGGTAGAAGGGTAAACTGTCTACCCAGAAAAAGGTCATCTGACTGAATCCAATGACGACTATAATGTTTGCAGATTGGGAAGAGTCTTATGGGAAATGACAAAGCATGGACCACTGTACCACCAAGGTCCTTTGAAGGCTTCACATAAAGAACCTTGCTAGAGGAACTAGAAGTATGGCAGCTAACATCCACCCAGGAGCTTGTGGTACTAAACGTGCTGGAGGAGATGGGCGAGATAGTATAGCCCAAACTTGATGTCTCAAGGGTGTGATACAATGGAGAGGTAAGGATGCCAACCGAATTGTAGTATTCAATAGAGTCCTTATAAATTCCAGGGTCTGTAATGGGAGATGCCTGAAGTGTTGGAAACCTGGAACAAGTAGTCCCTGATTTGTAAAAGTTGATGCTTGGATATCGCAGCGAGTAGCAATTCATCAAGAAAGGAAAATACCAGGAATCCCTGGAGTCTCAAGTGAGCTGCCATGACTGCCATGTATTTGGTAAACACCATGGGGGCTGTGGCGAGTACAAAGGGCAGTACTCTGAATTGGTAATGACCGGCTCCCAGCCAAAAATGTAGACATCTGCTACATCACCTGTCTATTTTTATGTGAAAGTATGCATCCTGGAGATCTACAGAGCACATCCGATTGCCCTTGAGCAGAACAAGCAGGATGGACTGAACCACAGCCATTCAGAACTTCAATTTTCTTTATATACTGGTTCAAGTTGCTTAGATCCAAAATGGGTCTTGGGTCCCCTGTTTTCTTTGGCACTAAAAAGAAGCATGAGTAAGTGCCGAATCCTATCTGGTCAGGTGGGTACCTACTGGATAACTTTTCTGAAGCATCTTTTGTATTTCTTGTGTTGCATCTTCCCTCTGACTAGGTGAAACATCTGGAAGTTTCCTCTTTTGAACAAGAGAAGGAAAGGAAATGGCATGTATTAACCTCTGTATAGGACTCTTCGCACCCATATTTTTTTTGTGATATCTGTCCAGGCATCTAGGTGCAAAAAGAAATGACCCTGACTGCCTCCAGAATAGGACAGTCAGACAGTGCTTCAGGAGCACTGACAGGGCCTATTGGAAAAGGAAATCTCTGAAGCCCTAATTCTGCGGACCCATTTTGCCTCTAGGGTGACTTCTTCAATTCAAATTTCCTCCTCTGCCTCTGTAGCAATTATCCCTGTGCGAATCCTGGAAAGGTCCCAGAGATTTTTGGGACCACATCTTATTACCACCTTATAGATTTCTAGAGACAGTCCATTGATGGGCAGAAAACTTGATTCCTATGGCAGACAGTCTTTCCCTCGTTTGCTGCGGGTAAGCATGACTAACTGATGGCCTGAACATGGAAGTGCCAAAGGGAACACTGACAAAAGACATCTTGAAGAACTCTGCAAAATCTCATAGCTGCATCCAAGCATGTCTCCTTATGAATATGCCTGATCTGGCTGTTCGTGGGGTACCTTCTGCTGCAGAGGAGGAGATCAGCCTCATCAATGCATTAGAAATGGACAACAGAATGGCCAACTGCGAGGAAGTCTTTCTGAAATCCCCTGCAGAGATGGACTCAGAGTGCCAGATAGTTTATTCATCAAATCTCTCTGTAGCTGAGTGAAGTGTGCCAAGTAGTTTAACAAAACTCAGCACAAATGTAGCGGAGGTGTACACTCACATTCCAAATCTGTCCACAGCTCTGGACTCCCTGTTCGGGGGATGGACAGAGGAGCTTTGCTCAGCTAGCTCCTGGTTGATGGCTGCCACCACCATTATAACCAACTGGGGCATCCTTGCTTCAGTGGGGTCTATCAGTAGGAGGGACCAGAAATTTGTCCGGGCACTTGGGGATAGGTTTAACAGTGTCCTGTTCCTTCCAAGCCCGATGGGAAACCAAGTCAATCAGTTCATCCGGGGGGGGGGGGGTGGCTCCCAAGACACAAATGGTCCAGAGGTGAAAGCCTCCAGAACCACTGATTCTTCAGGAGAAGGAGACTGGGAAGACTGTCCACCCTTCTGTTTGAGGATTTAAAGGATATCTCCAAAAGAGATGTCATCGGGTGGTGATCTGGGGATCTTACGCCATCAAAATCTGTGTCTTCCATGAGAGACTCCATGAGAGAGTCCATGTATTTCTTATTACATATCCTCTTCAAAGGAACCTCCTCAGTGGGGTGTTTGGGAGAAGTATCAGAAGGGGGGGGGGGATTCCTGTAGGGGAACTGACTGTCCCTGTGGAATAAGTCCGATGGCCTCAGAGCTCGGAACCAAAGGTAGGAGATGGGTAGGATCAGAGATATGACAGGACGATTCTTTGTGAAGAGAAAAAAACCCTTTCTACCACCTTGAATTCCAAAGAACCAGGGGGAAACACTCCCCCTTCCTTGGAATTGAAACCCCTGAGGAAGGATGGTCAGGGCCTCCCCTGGATTAGCGCCTCTTGGGGAGAATCAGATCCAAGCTGTCTAGTGCTGAGAATCAGATGAAGGGATGGATTAGACAAAATGTCAGGGCTGAACCCAACCCCCTGGTCCTGGTGCTGACCTCTCAGATCACAGATGTGCTCCGATCACAGAGCATTGGAGCAGAACATGTCACAGACACCATCAGACTCAAAGAAAGTATTCTCCTTGGATCAGACGCCAAACTTCTCAGGGATCTCATAACCTGGGACTCCAAAACCACTGGTCAGATTAAAGAAGGACAAAGAATGGACTTGGCAGGTGCACTCACAGATCCAGGATCAGATAGAGCCGGCAGGACCTCCATCTGGATCTCAGCCCTGAGAAATTTCTGCGTCATCTAATCCACATCCACCTCTGTCAAACTCCTTGAAGACTTGGAAGACGCTATGGACGAGGGTCTGGAGTCTGTCCTCAGAGTGTGAAAAAACTGAGTGGGTAGAGAAGGAGAAACAGGCTTCAGTGCATACTCTGGAGTACGACTTCAGCTGGTAGTCAGATGCGAGGACTTGGGATCCAAAAAACTAAGTAGATGACAAAGGTGAAATGACAACAGTAACTGAACCTTTTTGATCTGAAGGCGGCCCAAGATGTTTCAGATCAGAGGTAGTCGGAGCCAAAAAAATTTCCTAATTTTTTCCAGTGGCTCCAAAGAAGCCCTTGGGGGACTTCTGAGGAGATCTCTTTCTGGCATCCAATGAAACTTGTTACAGTTCTTTGGAGGGGGTTTGAGCCACAGAAACAGGTAGCAAGCCTTTTAATATCAGTTTATTATGCCTGTCCGATAATACCTGGGGATGAAAAGTGGCGGAAATGAGACAAGAGGAGTCGAGATGGTCTGCTGCCAGGCAATACACACACTACTTGTGGGCATGTGAGTTTGGAATCTTATGCCCACAAGAGCAGCATATTTTGAAGCCAGTAGGTTTCTGTGACATGGTCAGTGAGAAAATGCAGCGTAACTTGAAAGGAAAAATTCACAATAAAGTAGTAAATAATAAAATAAAAAAAAACAAAATTACAACAATGTAAGAAAGAAGAAGGAATACCAGCTATGGCATGTTAGAGGATACCTAAAAAGGTAAGTAAAGGCAAAAAGAAAAAAAGATGTACCAACACTACACAAATGGAGTAAAGTTAACAGGCGGATAAGACAAAAAAGAGACCATAACACCAGTGAAAAACTTTAGAGGGAGGAAATGGACAGAAGCTACACATTTTACGAGAAAAGGGAAGCAAGATTTAGAAGTAAAATGAGTTATTACAAGAATAATACTGTTTACTACGCTCGAGAGGGAAACCTGCGTCTAACCACGATGGTGGCAAACAAGATCTGAGGTGTTAGGGATAGAACAAAGCATTGCAAACTCAGAGTTGGGTTGATTACAGGGCTTTGAAATTGTATATGGTCCTACAAAGTTGTTTTTTTTTTCTTTCTTTTATTATTTTAAGAATACGAGTAGTAGTATTGCTCGTGCAGTGTAGGTGCATTTGAGACGTTTTGCTGTTTCAGAGAGAAACAGTAAGATATTGAAAATAATTTTGTCCTTCCATGTTCCCGCAATCTAAAAACATCCAGCTTTTGTTTTCCTGACTATCTACCTGCTTCTTAAATCTTCTGCACAGATGCTAATAAAGACTGGAACAGCTGCAGACTCTGACACAACTTTCTGTGAGGGAAAGGAGGGGCAAGGCTATTTAGGATATTCAGGAAAGCTGTACTGAATCATCTAAGGGGATGATATTTAGGAACTTACAGTCAATAGATGATAGGGAGCTTCTCAGCAGGGCTAACTCACTGAACAAAACAAAAACCTGGTGATTTGCTAAAGGAATCCAACCAAAGCTAAGAATGGAAGAGTGGATGCAAGTGTAGATGGAGATTAAAACAAAGCTGTATGCAGACGGAGATTAAGAGCAACCATTAGCTAGTAACCCAAAACTGTGGGCCAAGAGGACTACAGGCTGGTAGAGGCCAGATTTAAAGATAACCTCGTTGAAGAATACATTGGTGGACCAGGATAAGGTGAAAATGACAGAACCTTTTAGTCCTGAACTATCCCTTGTGATTACACCTGGTGGACACCTAGACCTACACTAAATCCAAGTCAAGCTCAGCCATTTGCTTATAGCAACCATCACAAACTCTGCTGCCTCAATCCCTCTCGGAATTAAAGCAAGCTTATCCCAGAAGAATCCAAGGAAGTACGTCTATGCTGTTAAGCCTTGAACTACTATAGTTTTTAAGCCCTGATAGGTGTACTGAACGCTCCCTGCCAGTTAAGCCAGCAGCCTAAACCCCTCTTATCTCTATATCTCAGCTATTCTCCCTCATCTAGCCCCCTGATATACTCTTGCTCGCCTCTCCCTTCAGTCCAACCCAGTACAGAGATTGCCCAGGTGCACTTCAGCATCTGTCCACTAGATGGCATCTTCTCCCCTCTTATAGTGGCTTCTTTTCACTTCTTATATTTTCTTATTTCTCTAACTTTTCTATTCTCTCTCTCTCCCTTAAAACCATTACAGCCCACTGTAACCTACTATTTCCAGGTCCCCTCTACTTACCCTTCTGATATTCTACAGTCCACTGATAGGTTCTCGATCCTCTGCTGCCCTCCTTGCTTCTGGTTTCTCTCACTTTGCTCCATCTCTCCTTTCTCTCCCTCCCACTCTTCTACTCATATCTATCCTATAATCCTACCCTAGATATCGGATTATCCTGCTGCTATATTACACTGCTTTGCCCTTTCCTCTTTCTCTCTCGCTCTCTCTCCCTCACTATCTATTTTATTTCCATCTATTAGCTCAACTCTCCTCCTTGCTGCGAAAGTACAGCCCTTCGGGTCTTTACCTACTAACACCTATCCCTGCTCCTCCCCCTCTTCCCAATTTATACTCCTGGAGTTTATAAAACCCCTCCCAACCTCTGGGCGCCATCTTTAACTTCACCCGTTCGGGGCTGCTGTGCGTCCTTGGCGGAGCATCTACACCTTCAGTAAGTGGTATTCTGATTGTACTTTGAACGGTTGCTTTCATTGTTAATTTCTAATGCGCTGTTTGCCTTTACTTTAATAACTGTCTGTTGTATTATATATGTGCCGGTCATTGACACACTACCTATCTGCAATCTGAATTTGCATTAGTTTATAAGAGAGTTCTCAGGAATGTCCCTTCATTAATGTATTGAATTTAATAGGTGTGTTTGGTTTTGGTATTTTATTGCTAACTAGTTTCTGTTAGAAGGAGTGAATCGGTTAAGTATTTGAAACGCCATGGTGCATACTGATAAAATGTTCTCTGTTAAACGCCAACTTCAATAAGCGTATGTCCTAAGGAAAACTCTTCCCTCTCAACATGCTTAGCCAAACACTGTTGTAATGCGACATTGCTCTGACTAGTCAATAGTGCCTGCTTGTTAAATGGAGTGTTTAAACGCTTCTGCACTGTTTAAATACTGCGACATTGCCACAATTACTTAGTGTGCCTAGTTTTAAACTTTTAGGTCTCTAGCAACCTTTGCATTTGTCTTAAATGTATAATGTTATAGAAGCTTTATTTAACTACTGCGACATTGCCATTGTCCTGCCTAATAAGTAGAGCCTAGTCGTAATGGAATGTTTGAGAGGCTATTGAATGCGTTTTAAATGCACAACGTGTTTAGAAGCTTTATCTGCTTAAATTCTGTGTCATTGCCCTGCCCTTTAGTAGTGGCTTTTTTTTTTTTTTTGAAAGACGGAGTGTTGCTGTTAGCCTTGAATCTGTTTAAATGTACATTGCTAACGCTAAGTTATACACGTGGTTCACAAATAAGTGCCCCATTCTGTCTAATTGTCTAACAATCTGCCTTCATTAGCAGTATTATATTGAGTGCAATACCTTTATTTTCTACTCTATTCTCAGATGTGAGAAGAGCCTATGTTTGATCCTGTATACTCTCTACATTTATTGTTAATTGCAACAAAATATTACCCATAGTGTTTTAATTTCAAATAATAGCTAATTTTGACATTGTTGATTTTTGCTTACTGTTACCAGGGATATTATATTTTTTTTCTACTAAACTACCATTTCTATCACCTTTCTCTCCTGTTCTCCAGCTTTTAGTCTTGAACTATCCCTTGTGATTACACCTGGTGGACACCTAGAACTACACTAAATCCAAGTCAAGCTCAGCCATTTGCTTATAGCAACCATCACAAACTCTGCTGCCTCAATCCCTCTCGGAATTAAAGCAAGCTTATCCCAGAAGAATCCAAGGAAGTACATCTATGCTGTTAAGCCTTGAACTACTATAGTTTTTAAGCCCTGATAGGTGTACTGAACGCTCCCTGCCAGTTAAGCCAGCAGCCTAAACCCCTCTTATCTCTATATCTCAGCTATTCTCCCTCATCTAGCCCCCGATTTACTCTTGCTCGCCTCTCCCTTCAGTCCAACCCAGTACAGAGATTGCCCTGGTGGGCCAAGGTGCACTTCAGCATCTGTCCACTAGATGGCATCTTCTCCCCTCTTATAGTGGCTTCTTTTCACTTCTTATATTTTCTTATTTCTCTAACTTTTCTTTTCTCTCTCTCTCTCCCTTAAAACCATTACAGCCCACTGTAACCTACTATTTCCAGGTCCCCTCTACTTAGGTTCTCGATACTCTGCTGCCCTCCTTGCTTCTGGTTTCTACCCGCTCCGTTCGCCCTGCGGGCTCACTCCGCTCCCCTACCCTGCCCCCAAATTCTACCCGCCCCCAGCACCTCCACCTTTATTACCCCATAACCACACCCACTAACATTTCCAGTCCAATCAGTCTCCAGAATTGCAGACACACCCATCCCCTACTCCACCCTAATTAACCTCATTCACCTCTCCTAGTATTCCTCACCTAGCCAATTAGACTACATTACTATCCCAACACCCACTCCAATACTAAATCCCCAGCAAATCCTTACACAATTATCTATTCCTCAACACTATTTAATTACTTACCAGATCCCCTACATACAAACCTCTCTCTCTTTTCTACACTTTCTTCAACATCACTTAGCACCTCCAATTACCCACAACTCAAAATGCTCTCAAAACCCTCATTCATCTCCTTTTTACTACTTCTTAACTTAACATACTTTCATTACCTCACCCAGCCCAGTAATTCCTACCACTCACAATCCTTCCATGTAACTAACCACCTTACCTCCTCTCTCTCATACTCTAACACCCCAATATCTCCCCATCTATTTCCTATAAAAAACCTTCTACTTTATCCATATAAACTAGTCACCACTCACAAACAATCTACCCCCATAGTAACTGGCAAATCCTTCATAATCACAATAAAACCTAATCTTTGCTCTAAACTGTCCAATTACCTCTCTAACCCAATCCTACACCTGATTACCAGTCTAATATCAGGTGATATCCATCCTAACCCAGGCCCCCCCACCTCAACAATTACAGACAAGAGCATATTACTAACTTCTATAAACTCCCAAAGCATATAGTTAACAAAATCCCAAGCCTCCATGCCTGGCTCATACATAATAAACCTGACATCTTATCCATCTCAGAAACATGGTTAAAACCCCATATAAAAGACTCTGAAATAACTCCACCAAACTATTCTATCATTAGAAAAGACAGGTCCCACAAAAAAGGGGGAGGAGTAGCTCTCCTCTACTCCTCCTCCCTGTCAGTTACCCCCTATAACAAACCTACTCCTCAATTTAATAATGCTGAACTTCTCTTAACACTACTTCAAGTTAACAAACACAAACACATATGTATAGCTTCCCTATACATCCCCCCAGGGGATAATATTTCCAAACTCGAAGACATCCTTTCCTGGCTCTCCAATAACATTAGAAATGAAACCATAATCTTAGGTGACATGAATATTAACTGGGCCTCCATCCAGTCTCCTACAAACCCACTTAACATTAACCTCTATAATTTCTCACAGCTAATCAACTCTATTACACGCCCCTCAAAAAAACCCTCTAGCAGCAGTATTCTGGATTGGATTTTAGTCTCTCATCCCCATTATTTCTCCGACAGTGGTACTCTTCCCGACCCTCTTAGTGACCACATACCCACCTTCACTCATATCCCCTTACTCCTACACCGCACTCATAATTATATTACTGTCCGTAGCCAAAAAAAACTTTAACCCAACAACCTTTTCTAACTCTCTAAAAGCAATAAACTGGAATTGCCTAAAAACATTACCTCTAGATAACGCAGTTGCCCACTTCAACTCAACATTCTTAAAAATGCTAGACTTCCATGCTCCCTTAAGGACAAAGAGAATAAAAATCAATACTACCCCTTGGCTTACCAAACGCACACTAGCAACCATGCATCACAGAGATAAAGTCTGGGCACACTACCTGAAAAATAAGACCCCTATCTTACACAATGAATACAAAACACTTAGAAATAAAGTAAAAAAGCTCATAATCTCTGATCGACAAAAACTACTTCTCCATCCTCTCAAACAGTAACAAAACAAATCCTCAAAAATTCTGGAAAGGTATCTCTACTCTACTTAACCCCAGCAAACCAGGCACAAACCAGGCACCCCCACCCCAGACCCTAACGCCCCTGATACTGACTTGGCTACCCAATTTAACTCATTCTTTATTGAATCTATTTCCAAATTAACCTCTTCATTCTCTAACACCACCACATTCTCCAATCTACCCCCATCCTCCCATACCAACACTCCATCCTGCGCTGCTACCACTCCCTCACTCTCATCCACTAACTTTCCACCCTCCACCTCTCCTCCTACTCTCACTTCCTCCCCATCTTCTCTCCCCCCCAACACCCCCTCTCCTCACTCCCCACTATTCTCATTAAAACCCATACCCACTTCCACTATAAAAAAACTCCTTCAGAAACTAAAGCCTTGCACTAATGCTCCTGATAACATCCCATCTTACTTTCTTAGCATAGCTGCTGATGCAACTGCCTACCCCATTAGCATTCTAATCAACCGCTCTATCCAGGAAAGTACAGTTCCACAAATCTGGAAAAAGGCCTTTATCATACCTTTACATAAAGGTGGCAACAATAACAGTGTGACTAATTTCCGCCCCATCGCTATCCTGTCTCCAATCTCTAAACTCCTAGAAAAGTGTATCCAAATTCAACTCCTACCACATCTCTTAGATAATCACTTACTAACCCCCACACAACATTGTTTCAGACCTGGTCACAGCACTATGACAGCCCTCCTCTCCTTCCTTGAAACTGTAAACAAAGCCCGGGACTCTGGACTTATTGTCTCTACCCTACTACTTGACCTCTCTAAGGCCTTTGACACTATCACACAGCCTGCTTTTAACAAAACTCTCAAAATTTAACATATCTCCTTCATCCTTGAACTGGTTCTCCAGCTACCTATCAAATAGATATCAAGCAGTAAAATGGAAAAAGGCAACCTCCTCATTTCTAAATACCCCAACCGGAGTTCCTCAAGGCTCCATACTAGGTCCCCTCCTCTTTAACATATTCATAAATAATTTCCGTAACTCTATCCCATTCTCAAACATTATCCAATATGCAGATGACTCCACTATTATCTGCTCGGCCTCATCTATCCCTACACTCCTCAAGCTCACTCAAGACGCTTTAACCACAGAGAAATGGATGAAAAGAAACCACCTAGCACTAAACGCCTCTAAAACCAAATTAATGGTGTTCACCCCCTCTAAAGTCAGCTATTTCGATAGTAACACATTCTCTATTACTAGTCAAAACAACACACCTCTGGAACTGGTCTCTGAGACTAAATTACTTGGTGTCCAAATTGATAACCAGCTCAAATTCAACTCCCATATACAACTAAATATAAAAAAAAACCATCAAAAACTTGGTATGCTCTATCGGCAAAAACACTACCTTAAACCTGCTACTAAAAATCACTCTACTTCCTTTCTTATCCCCTCACTTCTCTATGGAGCACCACTTCTAACTAACATACAGTCCTCTCTGAAAACACAACTCTCCTCCTGCTACAACAAAATTGCCAAGTTCGCTACCAGCCACAAGTCCTCCAGCCACCACTGTTCCTCTCTCCAACAACTACACTGGCTAGAACTACCCAAGCATCTCACCTATACTCAACTAACTCTTGCACACAAGCTAATTTTCAACCCCTCCCTCTGTCCCTCCCTGTCTTCTACCTTTAAAATGCATCTACCCAATAGAGTATTAAGGTCTAACAACCAAAATCTATTAGAAGTCTACAAACCAACACGTCCCCCAAGCAAAAATCTTCTATCACATGGTTTAGCACGCCTCTGGAACTCCCTACCTCCATCAATTCGTATCAATTCCAACCATTTTTCTTTCAAAAAATCTCTTCATTCATATCTAGTATCCCAGTGGGAATGCTCTTGCTTTCACCCCACATAACTAACACTGGTAATTTTCATCTTCCTTTCCTTCCCCTATTTACACCTGCAATATTTCCTTAGAATTCCTCCTATCTCATACACTCTGTGTTACTGTATCCACTAGAATACACCACACTGTACCCTTTACGTGTAGGATTGCTGATATGTAACCGTACTTCTCATTAATTACTTTGAAACATTCCTTCTTTGTTTGTACCACCTGTATGCTACATTACTAGTTTGTATTATTTGTAAAAGCTTCATCTCTAGTTTGTATTAGCTGTAATGTTTCCTCTACTACTTTGTAATTGTTTGTTTGAATCTCTTACTCTTGTATAATTATCATGTTTAACCTATTGTAACTTTGATTGTTTGGAGCTTTTCTCCCCAGGACTCCATTGAAAACAGGTTCTTCTTGGCCCAATGGACTATCCTGGTAAACCAACTGCAAATAAATAAATAAATAAATTGTGGATAGAGGCATAAGCTCAAGAGTTAGATCTGAAGCCTTGTGTATGTGGCTGAGTTGGATCCAATCCAATCCCATTTGTGAGGGAGAATGAAAAGAACATCATCAGATAATTTAACATTTCTTGCAAATTCACATTGTTATTACCATATTATTTAACCACTAACCAAACTGCAGAAGTGTGTGAACCAAATACTCCGCAATAAAACCACTGGTATATTGATGGTGTAGAAAATGCTGGTAGTCCACAAAGTAAAGCAAAAAAGTTTATTGTAAGACAATAGAAAGCTGGTAAGTGCTTTCGTCCTCAACAAAAGAACTTCATCAGACAAATTAAAATCAAACACAGAACACATTTTAAAGACTCTTTGTGCTTCACATAGTAGCCACTCCCCCTAAGTAACAAAAATTTAAAAGGGCAATACAAACTGTGACGTCAATGACAACATGTTAAATACATGTTATTTTCTATTTTTATTTTATTTAACATTTGTTGACCGGGCTAGTCTAGCTGGATGTATGTCCATTTTCAGTAGAGGCCCGGGGAGAAAAGCTCCAATGATTATAAAAGTTTAAACATAGTCAGGCAATACAACACAACAATAGAAACATACAGAAAAAGAGCTAGTGAATACACATAGTAATAAAATAAGGTTAGAGCACAACTCAACAAATATAATGAACAGAATATGTTAACATATTTTTATTTTATTTTTTTTTTTTTAGTTCTACAGTATGTGAGGGATAACATATTTCTATAAAGTTGATATATGAGGTAGACTTTACAAGGCTAAGGGAGTAGAGATGGTAAGGATTAAGGAGGTAGTAATGAACAGAGAGGAAGTGGAAGGATTAAGCTGGGTAGGTGCAGGAGCAAAGCCAGTGTTTGTCGAGATGAACTTTCAAATGTCTTTTAAAAAGAGGGAGGGATGATAGAGATGTGATTTCAGAGGGTAGATTGTTCCATATTTTTCCAACGGAGTTGGAAAAGAGACCGTCACCTGCAGAGTTAGAGGGTTTGGTTATATTAATCAGTAGTTTGTTGGAAGAGCATAGATGTTTCAGGTTGTTATATGGTGAAATGAGGTTAGAGAGTATAGGAATTTTAATTGGTTGGTATAAGATCTTGTGTGCTATTAATAATTGATGAAGACCGAGTAGGTTGGGAAATTCAAGCCAACCTAGATGTTTTAAGTTCAGACAATGATGAGTTCTAAATGGGGATCCTGTGGCAAATCTAGCAATGTTATGGTAAGATGTAAGTTTCTTGAGGTTGTTTTTGGAGATATTAGTGAAGATGGGGGAAGCGTATAGGAGAGTAGAGATAAGGTGAGATCTGGCTAAGGTGGTCCTAGCTTCAGGTGTCAGGAAGGGTTTTATTCTGTAAAGGGATCTGATTTTTTTATTAACAGATTTGATAGTGTTGTTGATATGGGGTCAAAGCTGAGATTATTGTCAATAGTTATTCCTAATAGTTTAGCTGTTGAGTCTGGAGTGAAGTGTGTTGTCAGTGGAAGTAAGAGTTAAATTGAGTGGTGCAGTTTTGCGTGAAGGTGAGAATAGTAACAGTTTGGTTTTCTTGGCGTTAAGGAGTAGGCAACGGTCGCAGAACCATTGTTCAACAGTGGTAAAATCTTTTTGGGTGAGTGACTGAAGTTCATTTAGTGAGTTGGCAGAACAGACTATGGTAGAATCATCTGCATATTGTATGCAGGTAGATTGTGGGATAGCAGACTGTAGGTCATTGATGAAGATAGAAAATAGAAGGGGGCCTAAGATGGAGCCTTGAGGTACACCCAAAGATATAGGAAGGAGATTAGATAATGTATTTTTCCAGAGAACTGCTTGCTGGCGGTTTTCTAGGCAAGATGTGAACCAGGTTATGGATGGAGGATCAAGTGAGAGAGATTTTAGTTTGTGTAGAAGAAGTTTATGATTAACCATGTCAAATGCTTTAGATAAGTCAATGAAGACTGCAGATGATAGGTAGTTATTGTTGCGGTTATAGTTGATTGTGTTGGTGAAGGAGAGTAGTGCAGTGGAAGGGTCTGAAGCCGTGCTGACAGTTGGCAAGTAGGTTATGATGTAGAAGGTGGTTAAGAAGCTGCTTGTGGATACATTTTTCCATGATTTTAGCTATAGGCGATAGAAGAGCTATAGGACGAAAGTTAGAAAGGTCATTAGATTTACCTCCTTTGTGAAGAGGGATGATTTGAGATATCTTCCAAGATAGAGGGGAAAATTCCTTCATTAATGGATTGATTTATCAGTATAGAGATGGGGTAGGAAATAGCCTTGGCTCCTATTTGTAGGAATTCAGCTGGGAGTTTGTCAGCAGAGGGGGGTGGTTGGTCTTAGCTTTTTGAGCAGTGATAAGATGAAGGAGGTTGATACATGTTGAAAATGAAAGGCTGGAGATACATTTATAGCAGGTAAGAGTAGCTTAGAGGTGTCAGGAGTTAGGTGACTAGCAAGGGTTTGGATATTATTAGTGAAGAATGAATTGAAGTCATTAGCTATTTGTGTGGGGTTGTCTGGGTTAGAGTCTTGAGGGTTGGGTGTGATAGGTTGGCCTGGGGATAGGAGATTGTTCATACTGGCCCAGAACTTTTTAGGTTCCTTTTTGGAGGTTTGTTGAAAATTGGAGGTAGTAGTTTTTTTTTTTATCTGTCAGGATGGCCTTTTTTGTACTGTTTCTATGTTACTAGATATAAATAAAATATACAAAATATATAAAAAAAAAAAAGATCATTCACTTCACAATTTTTTTTAAAAGAGCAATGAATAAATATATAAATTATCTGTTTAAAGCTCTCAATTTTAAAAGGGAATTAATGGAGACGGATTCATTTAAACCTGGCCAGTTGTTCGCATTTAATAACTGCCAGAATAATTCTCTCTTTTCTAGTAAGGCAGACCATGCACCTCCCCGGATATCCATCGTGACACCATCAATAACAAAAACATTAAAAAAAAGTGTGGTCACTGTTCTCCGAGTTATGTTTATACAAAGCATTTGTCTCTTTGCCTGTTCTTATTTCATGCAAATGTACATATATTCTGTTTTTAAATTTTCTATCAGTTTTTCCAATGTAAAAACAATCACATAGGTTACAGAGGGCACAATAAATAATTCGTTCAGAGTTGCACATACTTATTTTTGAAACAAATCTTAGTGTTGATCATAAATACTGTTCCTTCCTTTATAAAGGGACAGTATCGATACATACCACACTTTAACATACTTCCATTCGAAAAATAATTCACAGCATGTCCTTTCTCGAAAAAAAAATTTAAATTTCTACCTTTTCTAAAAACGGTAGGTTGTTCAACAATGTATGTTCTGATACTTCGGTCATGTGTTAGAATTGACCAATTTTTACTCAAAATATGTTTAATATCAGGACTATCAATCGTGTATGTAGAAATGAACAAAGTATTATAATCTTTTCCTGCAAAAACAGAGTTTAGGGGGTGTAACATTCACTGCGTGTGTTACATTTAACCACACTGTGCATCTTTCCAAATAACCTGAATTCAAGAACATCTTCCTAACATGCTGAAGTTAAACTCCTGAACTTACCCATCCTCCTGTGGGTCTCTGTCAACCAAAAGGACTGAAACTACAAGCTTTCAGTTGGTTCAGCATCTAAAATTTTCCCAGGAGACCGACACCTCCCCCTTTAACTCACAATGCTTTGCCAACTAATTTTCTTTCTAGACCACAGGTGTGTTACTTGAAAGCAAAGTGCAATAAGAAAATGTATGGAAATAATCCTTCAAACATCTGCCATAACACAGAGGGAAAGGTGGATCTGTATGTTAAAAAGGATGGACCAGCTCATCCAGAGCTGTTGCTACATTTAATACAGATCTTCATCTCTGGTGTGATAATGTCCATCCTCAGCCAACATAACAGACACCCTAAAAATGCTTTGGGGAAGGGAAGAGGAGGGAGAACAAGTTAACCAAGTAAAAACATTTTTTTTCTTACTAGCACTATTTTTGTGATGTATGGTTCATCTTTGCATGCTGTAAAGTAAAGTTTTCTCAGATATTTTTAAGTATACTGGGGATTGTAAACATGCTGTTTTTTCTCCCTTCTCTCTTTCTTCTTGTTCAGTTTTAAGAACTGTAGGCAATGCAATGAAAAAAGTCTGGTAAAAAAATAAATAAATAAAAACAAAAAAGAGCATGATAAAAGAAAAATTAACATGTGTTTTCTTTCTTGCATGGGGAAATGACTAGATTAAGGACTTCAAATTGATTTAGTAATAAGAGGCTTTTTTTCTAGCAAATACATGTATGCTCAGTAGCAATTTTGCAGCTGGTCTTCATGTTTCCATGGACACAATCTGATAAAAGAGAAACTGGCTACAGCCTAGTGAAGACCGAAGAAAGAAAAGAAAGAAGAAAGAAAAAGAAGAAAGAAAAAACTGAGAAAAGAAATTGGCTAGGGCAATGTTCTCTTGAAGCATTTGGGGGTTCTCCCAGATGGGACAGCTATAAAGAAAAGACCAATCCAATTAGCATTTAGTAGAAGCACAGGCTGCACCATGCATCTTAGCATGTTTAACCTTTCTTTTAGGTAAGCTCAAGTCTTGCGTGTGGCTGTCAGTTTTGGACTTTTGTTCCCATTAGGAGGGTACATCTTCAGTATTTGAAGATGTACATAGGTTTTAGGGAATATGTCTGTTGTTTTGCTTGAGGGCTTTCAATAAAACAAAAAAAATTGTAAGATGTGACATAGGCTCAAATGGATAGGAGAAGAAACAACTGTATAAAAAGTTCAACCTGTCAAACAGTGTATCCATGCAACACAAAAGCTGGAACTAGACATTTAACAAAAATGGTGTTATACATAAAAGGTTGGAAAAATTACCTTTTAATGCAATGATCCTTTCTGTAATATCTTTAAATGTCAATGGTCTCACAGATAAATACTGCACAAAAAGGAGAGTAATAAACTATACTAAAATGTAGAGTACAAATAGTTATTACAGGAGACACATTTGGAAAGTGAACATGTGAATTTGATAAAGGTTTTCAGGATGGTTATTCAGCAGAATACCTGGGGAAAAGGGAAAATGGGTGTACTTGCATTCATTGCAAGAGGAGCTCTAAAAGTGACAGAATGGGATACAAAAATTAATGGCAGATGTGAAGTGCTAAGGGGCTGGTGGCAAGGGGAGGAGGATTACACTAGCAAGTATTTATATCGACCTAAAACCGCTGTACTGAAGCTCAAGAAAATTCTGGGAGAAATAATCAGTTTTCTGCAAGGAATATTACTTATGGGTGGAGGCTGGAATTTTATTTGCAACAGTGAAGATGTGTCGGGGGGGGGGTACAGGAGGGAAAGTACAACAAAGGAGGGTAGATTGTTAAAGAAACTTATGAAAAATATTGGGCATGGAAGATGTGAATTCAGTAACAGGAGTTGGGAGTGAATTTACATATTACTCCCCAAGATATAAAAACTGGGCAAGGCTAGACAGAATTATTGATACACACCCAATAACTATTTCAGATCATGCGCCAACAATAACAAAAATAAAAAGACAACATAATGAAATAAAAATGAGACACTGGTGCTTTCTCACCTATCTGCTGGAGAGAGGAATTTAAGGAATGGGTAGTGGAGATTACTCAGGAGTTAGAGAACAGAAATGTCTTCTGAAAGCATAGCTAGGAAATGGGATAAAATTAAAGTGGAGTTTAAAAATAGGGTGGAAATAAAAAAAGGGAGCTATGGTTAAGAAGTAACAAGAATTATTTAGAGGGACTGACGAATTTTGAAGTATTGCAGAATAGGGGGAAATCGCACAGATCAAGAGAAGGATCAGCAGCAGAATGTTAAGCAGAAAATAAAAGGATGACCTCCATAATATGCATGAGTTTAGAAACACTGCTGTTAAGCAACTGTATTTTGACAACAGTAGAGTAAAAAACTTTTAGCACAACAACTCAGGCAACAGAAAGTAGAAAGGGCTTTCATCAACTTTAGGGAGCCTATAACATGGAAGGCAATGAGATCCTGTAGTGGTATTAGAAATATTTTGGAAATTCTATGAAAGTCTGTATAAAGCAGAGAACTATGGAAATCAAGAAAAGATACAAATGGAAATGTTTATGGAAGAATTAAATATGCCAATGTTATGGATAGATGAGGCAAAATTACTAACGGTTAGGATTAGAGAAGATGAAATATAAACTGTGATGTATAACCAATCTACAGGAAAGTCCCCAGGAATAGATGGTATTCCTGTGGAAGTTTGAAAGCCAAGAAGTAAAAAAATGAAAATCAGGAAGGTTTTGTTCAACAATATTTTAAGAGGAGAAGTACCAACATCCTGGAAGAAAGCAGTGGTAGCTGTAATTCTTAGAGGGTAAAGATCCATCAGACCCAGCTTCATATAGGCCCATTTCAAAATTAAACCATGATTATAAAGTGTTCATGTCTATAATGGCTAAAAGAGTGTCAAAAGTAATGCCAAAATTGATAGATATGGCTCAATGTGTTTTTGTGGAAGTGAGGCAAACATTTGACATCAACAGAACACCGATAAGATCCAGAGGGAAGCAGAATGTACCATTGTTTTTCAGGATGTCTTGATTAAGAGAAAGCATTTGACAGAGTAAGCTAGAACTTTATGAGCAGGGCAATAGAAGCATTTGCATTTCCTGAAAAAATTATAAACAGTAGATTAGGAGGATATATTAAAGTGGGTGGCGTCATCTCTGATTATCTCCGCTTGAGCAGAGGAGCCAGACAAGGGTGTCCTCTTTCCCCTTTATTTGCATTATATTTAGAACCAATGGCAAAGAAACTAAGGGCTGTAGTATGAAACAAACCAAGCAACGCTGATATTGAACCAAGTGTTTAATAAAACAAAACTTCAGGTCAAACAAACCCTTTATCAGTGCATAAAATACTAACACAAACTAACCGTTTTTATATACTTTCAAAAAATCACACAGCCATTAATTATTCAATTAAACAATCAATCCTAGTTAAAAATAGTTGCAGAAGCACAGAACTCTCACCTTAGTAGAGATTTTAAAGAAACAGTCTAGTTTAAACCTGGTAATACATCAGCACAAAGGTGCATTATCCATTTATATTCATTCATTTCAAGCTTATTGTTAAGATCTCCCCCTCGTATATCCTTACATACTCTTATCACCCTATGTGTTAGTATTTTATACACTGAACAGTTTGTTTGACCTGAAAGCTTTGTTTTATTAAGCACTTGTTCAGTATCAGCGTTGCATGGTTTGTTTCATACTACATCCAGCCTTGGTTTTATGAAAAAGGTTGTGTCTTACCATAACGTTCCATCTGAGTTGTTGATCTTCCAGTCATCACTGATGGGTTTGGTTCCGAGCCCTCAGAACAGAGTCGACCTTGTACCAAGCTTGCGTGCACCAAGAACTCTCGAGCTAAGATGCTACCCACAATGCCCTTCACTCAGTTACCTCAAATAGAGAGTTTGCATGCAACATATAGAAGAAACACAAAGTCAGAGGCCATCTCTGCGCAAAAACCCTGAAACGCCACAAAAACCCGCAAGATCCACCAGGAGCCTTTGGTGGGGGTCAGTGGGAGGGTGTGATGACTAGATCAAAAACTCAGATGGAACATTATGGCAAGACAACTTCTTTATCTGAAGTTGTTAATCTTCTTCCTATTAATCACTGACTGGATAAAATCCCAAACAACTTGGAGAACCTGGGTGGCCCTTATGGAAGAATATTCCTGAGAACCACTGCACCAAAGACCGCTCTTCCCCTGGAGATCAGATCCAATTTGTAATGCTTGATAAAGGTATGGGGTTTAGCCCAAATGGCAGCTGCACAGATGATATCCATGGAGGCCCTAGGGTGGAAGGCAACCGATGATGCAATAGCTCTAGTTGAGTGAGCTTTGATTTGAACAGGCTTAGATTCACTCGTAAGTGAATATGAATAACTAATGCAATCTCTGAGCCATTTTGACAAGG
This sequence comes from Protopterus annectens, assembly GCF_019279795.1. Lineage (NCBI taxonomy): Eukaryota > Metazoa > Chordata > Ceratodontiformes > Protopteridae > Protopterus > Protopterus annectens. The sequence continues at coordinate 594,357,757 of NC_056750.1, forward strand.
TAACGTTCGATACTGCACATCCTATTCTAGGGCCCGCAAAGGAGACGTAAAGTTGGTCCGACTTGCGAAAGGACTTAGTTATGTCCAGGTAGAAACGTAATTGTCTATGAACATCCAATGAATGTAGGCAGTATTCTCCCTTGTTTGCATAATTTGGAAAGAATACAAGGAGCTCAACGGCTTGATTAATAGAAAAGTTGGAAACCACCTTGGGAAGAAAGGATAGGTTAGGACGAAGTGACACTGTCCTTATGGAAGATCAGATAAGGGCTCTTGATACACAAGGCTTGCAACTCAGATATTCGTCTGGCTGAAGTGACCGCCACCAGAAATAAGGATTTCCATGACAGGAATTTTACATCACATGTAGCCGTAGACTCAAAAAGGGGTAGAGAGAGACTGGAGAACCCAGGAGAGATTCCATGCCTCCACCGGCTGTCTGATGGGAGGTCTGTTGTGGAATATTCCCTTGAGGAAGATCTTGCAAAGTCGGGTGGAAATAAGCAGAAATCCATCGGACCCATTATGGAAGTTGGAAACAGCTGCTAAAATGGACTCGAATAGTGGAAACTGATGCACCACTGTCGAACAGCTCAGCAAGATAATAAAGAATACTAGCTACAGGAGCTGAGAACAGATCTAGCTTCTGACTATGTGCCCAAACAGAGAATCTTTTCCATTTGTCCCTGTAAAGTTTTCTGATGGATGGTTTCTGGTGGATGGTTTATGTGAGGCTGGGATAATATCACGGACAGATAAAGAGTTTCCTGCCTGGCAACTAACGGAAGTGGAAAAACCAAGCAGACAGCTTGAGAGTGGACAGATTCAGGGGAGTCAGCCCTTGTGAGCGAGATAAGAGATCCTGACAAAGTGTCTAGGATCCAAGGAGGTCAGAGGAAGGGAAACCATACTTGACGAGGCCAGAATGGGGCAATGAAGATCACTTTGCTTCTCAACCGAATAACTTTCTTTAGAAAAAGAGGAATCGGGGGAATCTGAGGATAAGCATAAAGGAGACCCACGGGCCAATCGTGAATCAAAGAGTCTCTCGATGACTCCCTGTGAGGGGGGAAAGAGGGCAAAGTAGCTGCGGCATTTTGTGCTTAAGGAGGGAGGAGAAAAGATCGCAGCATGGCTGGCCCCAACAGCTGAATATTTCTGCCATCGCACTCAGAGACCACTCGTGAGGATGGAGGATGCATCTGCTTAGTCTGTCCGCAATCAAGTTGGAGCTCCCCGGGATATGCATTGCGATCAGAAAGCAGTTGGAAGCTATAGCCCACTGGCAGATTCTCATAGCTTCATGACATAGGGGGTAGGATTTGGTCTCTTCCTGTTTATGTACCAGACAACGGATATGTTGTCTGACTGGATAGCAATCGCTCCAGACAGAAGGAGCAGGTGGAAAGCTTGCACCGCTCTTAACTCCAAGACATTGATATGCAAGTTGACCTCTATACTGGATCACGTGCTCTGGACCAACTTCCCTGGAAGTGCCCCCCACCCTACCAGGGAAGCATCGTGGTCACTGGCGCTCGTGAGGATGGAGGATGCATCTGCTTAGTCTGTCGGCAATCAAGTTGGAGCTCCCCAGGATATGCATTGCGATCAGAAAGTAGTAGGAAGCTATCGCCCACTGCCAGATACTCATAGCTTCATGACATAGGAGGTAGGATTTGGTCTCTTCCTGTTTATGTACCAGACAACGGACATGTCTGACTGGATAGCAATCGCTCCGGACAGAAGGAGCAGGTGGAAAGCTTGCAACGCCAATAGCGCCGCTCTCAACTCCAGGACATTGATATGCAAGTTGACTTCTATACTGGATCACGTGCGCTGGACTGACTTCCCTGGAAGTGGCCCCCCCCCCACCCTACCAGGGAAGCATCGTGGGCACTGTGGCGTTGGGGTGGTGATCCTGGAAGGGGCGACACCAAAGATTTTCGTTTGTACTCATCCACCAGAGGAGATCTTGTTTGCAAGTGTTGGTGACGAGGATCTGTGAGCTCAGAGGGTGAAGGCTGGATATCCACTGGGACTGGAAAAGCCATTTTAGCAGTCTCATGTGCAATCTGGCTAGCGGAACAACTGGGATGGCTGCAACCACAGACCCCAGAGCCTGGAGAACTTCCCTTGCAGACGCCTTTCTTTGACAGAGTATCACTTGAACTTATGCCCTTAACCTCTGAAGCCTGTGAGGAGGAAGAGAGACCAAACTTGCTCGAGTGTTGAATATTGCCCTTATGAATTCCAACTGTTGTGAGGGCTGAAGGGTGGATTTTTCCTAGTGGATGGTGATGCCCAGCGACTCCACTAGTACTAGAGTGTAGCAGAGGGCCATGACGAGAAGGCGCTTGGTGGGGGCAGAGAGGAGCCAATCGTCTAGATACAGAAACATCTGGAATCCCTGCAGTCTCAGATGAGCTGTGATCACTACTAGGCATTTCGTGAACACACTGGGGGCCATCAAGAGACCGAATAGCAGGGCTCTGAATAGGTAGTGATTGGCTCCCAGCCAGAACCAAAGGAGACTCGTGGAGCGCTTGTCCATCTTGATGTGGTAATACGCATCCCGGAGGTCTAATGAGCACATCCACACACCCTCCTGCAGAAAAAGGATGAATAGAATAAAACCATGAAAGGTGCACTGAAAGCGACCCAATAAAGCCACGGACGAAGGCTACAAGCATATGTAACGTTTTATTAAAAAGAATAAATCACACTAAAATATTCAAGAATAAATCACACTAAAAAAGCATGAATAGAATCGTGACCATGCGGAACATGGTCTGAACTACTGATTTGTTTAGCTGGCTGAGATCCAAAATGGGCCTCCAGTCCCCGGTCTTCTTTGGGCACCAAAAAGAATCTGGAGTAGAACCCTGATCCACACTGGTCTGGGGGGACCTGTTGGATGACTTGTTTTTGACAGTTTTCGTAATTCAGAAGCTGCTTCCTCCCTTTGACTTGGTGGAACATCAGGAAGTGATTTTGGCGGTCTTGGAGAAGATATTAGGGGAATGCGAGCCTCTGGTAATGATTCTCTGCAACCACTGATCATTTGTAATAGAGAGCCAGGCAGCTTGGTGCAGAGAGAAACGTGCCCCAACTGCTTCCAGAGGAAAGCAATCAGGCAGCGCTTCAGGGGCACTGATACGGTCTTCCAGAGAAGGAATCTCTGGAGTCCTGATTCTGGGGACCCCCCTCTGCCCCGAAAGGAGAGTCTTCCATTATTGGAACCCCCTCTGCGGGAGTCACCACGTGCGCCACGGAAAGGATCTTGAGACTTCTTGTGCCACATCTTCCCACTCCTCTGGTTCCTGCAGAAGGAACACTGAGGTTTGGAAAAGTGCAGGCCCACGGCAGACAAGGTCTTCCATCCTGCTTGCACCTGGCTAATGTATCCTTGACCTTAGCACCTAACACAGCTGATGGTTCGATAGGGTAAAAAGGAAGATTTGAAGGAGTCCGCGAGGTCACATGCGCTTCCAGGCATGGCGTCTCATGACTACACCTGCACCCGCAGCTCTAGCCGATCCTTCAGTTGCGTGGGACAGCAACCTCATGGACAAACTGGATATTAACTCTAGGGTGGCAAGTTGGGAAGAAACTTATCACGTGCCCAGTCCAAAACTTGACCCATGAGGGTTCCAGAGAGTTCGGTGATGAGATCTCTCTGGAATCTCGTAAAATGTGCCAAAAAGTTCAGAGACCTGACTGCAAAGGTCACAGATGCAAAAACTTGCTTCCCTAAACTGTCCACTGCCCGGGACTCTATTGGGCAAGTGAACAGCAGGATTCCTCCACAAGGTTCTTTTTCGTGGCTGCCGCCGCCACCACCATATCTACTGGCAAACCTCCAGACCAATGGGGTTGATCCCCTGGAGGGGAGAGTATTTTATCTGATCTCCTGGGGATGGCCTCAATGGTGTCAGGGTCTTCCACGCCCGCTGCACGATGAGCTTGACCAACTCATCAGGTGGGGGGGGGGGTCACCCAAGTCAAGGGCGGAGAGCAAAAGGCCTGCAGGAATACGGATTCCTCAGAGGAAGGATTGGTGGGCTTCCAGTCACCCCTCTTTGAAGATTTCCTGGACGTCTCCAAATGAGACATAGTCAGGGGGTGACCGTGGGGATCCTTCCCCATCATCGTAGTCCATATCTTCCGTGAGGGACTCCTCTGGGGAGGCTGCGTTTCCTCTTACACACCCATTTCCGAGGGGGGTTCTTCGGTGGGAGCATCCGAAGAGGACTCTGAAAGGGAAATACTCTGAACAAGGGTTTCCTGGGTCTTGTGCTCTCAGAGTCCTGGGGGGGGGGGCCTTTGACAGCTGCGGCTCAGAGAGAACTGGTGGGATGACCTACTTAGGAGGATTGCTGGAAGCAAGCACCCTCTCCATCATCCAGAAAGCAGGCCCACCTGAAAAGGAATGGGAGCCCGAAACCGAAAAAGACAATTTCGGAACAGAGGTCACACCCCACTCGAGTCTGCCCCCCCGGGACGGAGCCTCAAGCAAACTCGGGGAGGGAGCCACCCTTGCACCCAAAAATGGAATCTGCAACACAGCTGGAACCGTGGCCAGAACAGACTGTTCCATCCCCCAAGCAGGAGCTTGAGGAAGGGTGGGTTCCGACAGATCCGACATCCAAAGGGGCCGCGGAGCCGCAGACACGTTGTTGGCACCGAGGAAAAGGGGGTCCTCTCATATAGGTCTGGTATATGAGCCTCGGAACTGAGGGATCCAATGGAGGAGATTATGTAGGGGTCGCCAATGTAATAGACCCAAAGCCCAGAGTGGGATGGGGTCTAAGAAAATTTGCAATTCCCATGGCGGTCATCAGCTGATCAAAAAGGCACACCACATCCAATTCTGAAAGGCTCCTGGTGGACCTTACCGATGTCCCTGAGGGGGAATCAGGCCGGTCCAAAAAGGGACTGAAGGCTTGTCTGGCAAAAGGATCCGCAGACAGAGCACTGGATTTCTGGTGCATCACAGAATGGCACCAATGATTCCAATTTGGAAACTGGCAACAAAGGAATGATCAGAGTTGAGAACAGGCTCTGAGCAGAGGTCACAGCTGGGGAGGAGGTCAGTAACTGCTCCAAAGTTGTCGGTGCAGAGATGGAGACAAAACTGGTCAGAACCAAGGTTGTATTTGGCAACGTAGTAAAGGTCGTGGCAGGCGCCGACGAGGTGGCCTCTGTATGAATCACTGGAGCCAAACTCTGAGCAGAGGTGGTTGGAACAGAGGAGGCAATACGGTGCTCAGTGGAACTCTTATGGGCCTTGTGCTTATGGCTTTTGCCCCTATTACCGGCCGGTGAGGAGGGATCTGAGCGAGGACATTTCTTGTCCACAGAAGGAGGGGGATGAGACCTCCGGCACAGAAATAGCCTCCAAAAAAGGCGAAGGAAGCAGGCCCTTAAGGATGAACTTATTTCGCTCATTCAGCGTCTGCTGATTGAAGCTGGCACAAATATCACATGGAGGTTTCGCCGATAAATGCAAAACTCCCACACACTATACACTTCATGAAGGTCACTATTTGGGAGTTTACCACTGGAAGAAGAGCAGTGTTTAAACCCAGTAGTCCCTTTCTTCTTAGACATAAACACTCAAAAAATAGAAGAAAGTGAAGGAAACAAGGAAAGGGGGAAATACCAACAATGGTATTGGGAATACCCAAGGGTAGAATGGCCATTACCAACAATGGTACGACAGAAAATACCTGTGGGTAGAGGGGTGAGTAGTAAAGATACAAGAAATTAGCAAACTAACAGGAAAATAACCACAAAAACTTGTAAAATTAAGAAAAATATAACACCTAGCTGGAGAGCTCGGTGAAACACTGCTATATGGCTGTGCGGCAAACAAGATATGGGGTAACTGAGTGAAGGACATTGTGAGTAGCAGCTTAGCTCAAGAGTTTTTGGTGCACGCAAGCTTGGTACAAGGCCGACTAACCCATCAGTGATGAATAGGAATAAGATTAACAACTTCAGATCTAAGCTTTGTTCTGCAACTATTTGGCTTTTTAAAGAAAATAAGGGAATCAAATTCAAATACAGAATTGGTATAGCAGTCAAGAAAAGCTGGCTCTGTTTGCAGATGATAATTTTATACCCACCAAAACCAGAAAAAGATATTACAGAGCTGTGAAACCTTTTGAGACAGTTTCAAATCTTTTCAGAATACAAAATTAATGAAGCTAAAACAAAGGCAATAGTGGTAAATTATGTACCCCCACACAAACTGGTTCAGCAATACCAGTATTTACGGGGACATGTTAAAATCAAGTATTTAGGAGTATGGATTAAAAATACTTCCTGTGTGGCAGTTAAGGCTATGTGGGAAGAGACTAAACCAAAGAGAATACAAAAACTGAGAAAATGGAAGCTTTCTTATATGGCTAGTAAGATACAAGCAGTTGAAAATTTTTTTTATAGTCCCTTTAGTCTTGTACACAGGTCAGACATTTTTAAAATCAACCAGGGGAGAAGTTGTGGATAGCAATTAAAGTGCTGAAGGACTTTATCTGGGAGGGTAGATGGCAAGAGTCAAGTGGAATAAGAGGATTCTTCCAGTAGAACAGGGTGGATTGGGATTACCCAATTTGAAGGGGTATTTCAGAGCTGCACAGTTAAGGCTGCTATACACAGCACAAGCAGAAAACTATAATTTGAAGTGGAAAAGAATGATGTTAAAACAGGGGAGAAGCTCAAGAAACAAGGAGATACATTTTGGATGTAGGCCTTTACAGGAGAATTACAATAATCACACAAAATATTATAAAGTAGCAGAAAGTATTCTAAGAGCTAAGGTAACACAGGAATGGAGAAAGGAGATTCTGACAATAGGGATGACTGCAATTAGGGATACAGACAATGGTTAAGAGGGGGCTGGAATTTAATGAAGAAAACTGGCAAGGGAACTAAGGTATTGGGAGCAAATAACTAGAGGGAGAAAGGTAATAGGAGGCAAAGAATTTATTTGGACTGCAGGTTAGACATTGGTATCAATCCTTGATAAGGAAGAATACAAGCAAAGAGAAAGAGGGGGGGGGGGTCCTAAAGGAAAGACCAGCACAAGACAATGGAGTTTGATAGAAGACAGTGATATTCCATGAACATATCAAAACATAACAGCCTTAGAAATCCAATATGAAATAGTTCATTTAGTAACAGGTAAACCCACAGCCCTGGGATGAAAAGACACAGAGCTGATCTGACTTCTATACAGATTTTGTTTTATCAAGATAAAATCTGAGCTGCCTGTGTATATCTAAGGTATGTAAAATTCTCTCACTAGAGGACTGAGAAGGTAAAAAGGTGGGCAACTGGATAGAGACAAGTCATTCACCACTTTAGGCATGAAAGGAGTCCTCAAAGACACCCTGCCCTTGTGGAAGGCCAAGAAAGGAGGGAATGCTATCAAGGCCTGAATCTCAGAAACCCTCCTGGCAAAAATAAAAGCCACCAGAAGCACTATTTTCAAAGTGCAAAACTTCAAAAGAGAAGAGACCACAGGCTCAAAAGGAGCTAGAGTTAACTTCTCTAAGACAGTTAAGTACCAAGGAGGAGGCGCTGCTTTCTTGGGAGGTTTGATGTGGAGGACGCCTTTCATAAAAAAAAGTTTAACCTCCAATCTGGAGGCTAAAGGAGGTGTTTAGGGCAGAGAAGCAGAAAGAGCAGAACAGTGAAATTTCACTGAGGAATATGACAAACCACTTAAGCAATTCACACAAGTAAGAAAGTACAACTGGAATGTCCACAGATAGTGGATACAGACTTCTTTTGAGGCACCAAATAGAAAATCTTTTCCATTTGGAAATGTAAGATTCCTAGTATTGGGATTCCTGGCCTCCTGCAAAACCCCAAGTACGTCATACGAAAAAAAAGGTGCCTGAAAGGGATCAAAAATTGATCACCCACAGTACTTTATAAAATCCATCAGGCCTCTTGGGAACAGGGGCCTGGGGGAGTCAGGTGATTTGGAGGAAGAAGCAAAATCTCAGGAGAAGCATATTCCACAGAGCAAGTAGTCTGTGTGGAGTACGCAAGGCAGTCTTCCATCAGGAGGAATCCTCAGAATCAGAGGGAAGAACCAGATGTTCAGCAGCCTGCACAAGAGAAGTGAAGGCAGGAAGAGGGAGAGAGAAAGAAGGGGGCAGCTTCAAAGCCATCAAGGCCTTAAGACCCTGGGGAAAAAAAAAAAACAAAAAACATCCCAACTGGACTGAGGGGGTGCAAGGAACGTTCAGATGCTTGGTCTTTTTGATTTTTTCTTAACATGTCTTCTAGTATGAGGAGATAAAGTAGAGGAACTCTGCAAAGAACTAACATCTGGCGCAGACAGAGAAGGAGCCCTAGTCTGAACTTCGTTGGAATCCTCCAGCAACACAAGCCGCAGTTCCCCCTTGTCATCCAGAATGGGCGTCTGCATTGCCTCAAACGTGCTAGGATCCGAACCATTGGCGTCTTCCCCAGGGGTACCTGCCAAAGAGGACCAGACCTCCAAAATGGACCGGGTCTTCACCGGCCTTAATGGGGTTGTTAGAGGTAGTAGGTGTGGCCGAAGAGGTTTCTGCTTACTCACGGTCCTCTTCAAACTCGGCTTGGCCGAATGACCTACAGCACCTTCCATAGCATCGCTAGCAAAACATTTGAGTCGTTGATTCTCAAGATAGAGAGAGTTAAGGTAGAAAGACTGTTACATAAAGTCTTTGGCATGAAGACCTGACAAATGGACAGGAACGGTAATCATGGTTAGGCCTCAAACAGAACACAGTTTTTGGCTCTCGTTATGTGGAATCTGCTTTCCATACCTACATTTGCCCTTCCTGGATGACAAGAACAGCAGCAAATGAGAGTAGAAATAAAAGGAATCCCCAATGGGGTACTTACCTGAAGCTGGCAGTAACACATGAAACCTGACTGCAGACGGTAAGCAAAAGTCAACCTTCCAAAAATGGTGGCATAAACGTTCTCAGGATGGTACATGCGGATGTCCTTTTATGGCCGATGCTGTCAGAGGCTACGAACAACATCCCATGTACTGGCAGCGGCTATAAGCTTTTGTATACAGGCTGGACATCAGATCGTTGGGCGGAAGACAACCCATGTGTAACGAATACTGTAACATTGAACAGAAGGACATCATATTTTCTGGGAGTACAGTGGGTTGGCAGACTAAGTATTCCCTGCAGGATGTACTGTCGGAGATGCTTGGTGGACCGATTGGTTTGAGGAGGGAGATTATTTTTCTTAGCTATGATACAGAATCGGAAATTCGGAATTGCCTAGACATGGTAAGGCCCGGCTGTGTCCAATTATGGTGGCTGCCAAAAAAATAAATTTCTAGGAAAAGGAAATCAAAATCTAGACCAAGTATATTAGAAGTAGTGAAAGTAGTTTGTGTCTTTCCGCTTTTCCCGGTTAGGGGTTGCCACACCGGAACTCCGGTCCGCTAATGCTTGGCAGTAGATTTTTACGTGCTGGCTTGCCGGGCCTAATGCACAACCTTCAACGAAGGAACGCTCATTCATGCATGTCAACACACAGAAGACGCTCTGAGAATAGAACGGGCAACGTCTAACTGTGAGGCGACAACGCTAAACTGGAAATTAGATCTTTAGAAAAAGGTAGGAGCAAACTACATAAGAAAAAATGGGAATTGTGGGAACAATACATACAGGGGAGGAATGAGATTTAAAAGAAGGCAGGACTTAAATGAGCTATGTAATGTTTGATTGAAAATGATTAAAATGACCGGGTAGACTAAGTGATGTATAATGTTTGTATCAGTATGGTTTGTGATGTAAAATGCTTGAAACTAGGACTGTGGTCGGTGTGATTTGTTTTCATTTATATAAATGTACTATTGTTAAACCATCACTTACAACAGAAGTAAAGACGTTTCTGGTTAAAAAAAGGAGGCAGGAAATGAATAATTTAGGTGATGCCGCTTAGGTTATACGATGTATAGCAATACTATGTGAAGTATGTTTGTGAATAGTTTGATTACTTTTGTACAAATGTAAATTTGCCTGCGTCACACGTGATAATTCAATAAAAGGTATTAAAAAGATAGTTACAAGACGTGATTATTACATGCTGAATGATACCAACAACAGTACAGAATGTGTAACTGTGACAATAAAGACAACCCTGGAACATTAATAATTGTTGGGAGTGTATAATCAAAGTCGAGTGCAGATGA